>NW_018127925.1:1168958-1178226 GCF_001952655.1 Monopterus albus
TGCTGAACCTGCTCTCAAGCCCCCGCATACTACTATTTTTCCTCATTAGACTTTGAGATCAAACTGGTTATCTTCTAAATATTCAGTTTTGGTCCCATTAATTTCTGTCATGTGTGTTTACCTGAGTGGGTCTCAACCAAAATATGATGTGGAAAACATCTGAGTTGAGACTCTGCGGTAATATGTGCTGAGGATTAAAGCTGCTGACACTGTGGCCCAGTAAATGCTTAGCTGTGCTTACAGAAGTGAGATGAGTATGCTGCCTCTGTAGTCATGCACAGGAGGTATTAAACTGTATGGATATGCTATATATGGTTTGCATAAACTGCTGTGTGTGCTGATAGGACCGTGCATTGTAGTAAGTTGTTGAACGAGTATTCTGATTATTTTTGTGATTGGTTACTCTTTGTATTTCCATACACTGTGAGACATACTGTATGTAGACACACTTCATTTTAACTCTTATATGTATGTTTATAATGAACCCTTGCATTTCTGGTCCATCTTAGAGTTACAGGAGGAAGAGGAGCTCCTGGAGGCCCACTGTCAGGACATGGAAAACCATCTGGCTGAGCAGGAGTGCACCTTAGGAGAACTTCGTAAGGAGCTGAGTCACAAAGGAGCTTTGGTGGGCGCCCTCAGAGCCAATCTCAAGGAAAAGGAACGCCACTTCCTGGAAGAGCTCAAACGTCGCAGCCACTGTTCAACCATCCTTAACACAGAGCTGCAAAAACAAACAGAAGCAGCAGCATACCTCTCCTTCCAGCTGCACGCTGCCAGGCAGAAACTTCACCACCAACGGATGCAGCAGAGACAGGGACTCCTCGCCAGAGCCAACAGTCAAGTGTCCCAGTACGGTACAGAGCAGAGCTCTGTTTCCCCACAGGTGTCATCAGGAGCCTCCCCTTCCTCTCCAGTGGTCAAACCCAAGCGCAAGAGCATTAGGACATCTTTGAGAGTGGAGCGTGCACGGGAGTGTGTGCCCATAGAGAAAGTGATGGGCCCTGCAGAGCCCATGGCCATGCCAGACCCTGCACTCTTCCTCCACCCACGAAGGCAAAGAACTCGCTCCAGGCACACTATGGCACAAAGACAGCCTCCTCTGTGCCTAGATAAGGAGGAGGAGGAGGAAGGGAGTGGGGAGGGGCCGGTGGAGCCCCAGGATGAAGCTGCCAGACTAGTGTGCTCAGCTGCAGCGCCCCCTGCTGCTGAGACAAAGGCAGAGTAGTGACTGCTGTGACTTGAACTGCAGTTTGATCACTGTATGATTATTGTCCGCCAGACTGTTAATGCTGATGTTCTGCACCTTGACTAAATTAATACTGAGGCTGGTTTTAGCTAGTGAATTATATTACACTTATCACAGAAACTTTTTTAATATGTACTTTGATATAACTTAACTTGCAAAGCAAAACTCAGTAGAGATCACTTTAAATTAGTCTTAAATGAAGTTTTAGCGATCTATTTACACTGGTGTCACATCCTTTGTATCCTGTGGGGCCTTATTTGAAAGCAACCCCATTTTGATTTTGATTCTGACTATGATAGCAGCCATTTTAGATGGATTACATGCCCAGCTGTGTTGCACAAACAGCTGTGACCTTTCAAGGACAACTATAAATCGCCTCATGGGGGCAGATGTTTGTGTAGGAAGGACAAGCAAGGGGAGCGCAGGTGTTAGCAGGGACATTAACAATGGTTTCATTCTGTAAAAGCTTTCATTTCAGTGGGAAACATCAGAAACCGTCATGGTGGCTCGAGGCTGACTGAACATCTTCAGTGAACTTTGTTGCTGGCAGCTCATACACACCACTCAACAGCCACACCACCACCGTACCTATACTTCCCTCAGGTGATGTCGTACACTAGTATGAGAACATATTTGGCTAAATGGAGAGCACTCATTTTTGATCATACTCAGTAGCTTCTCCTGCTAAAACAAATTTCGCTGTGCACAAGTCTATAAGCTAACCACCATTTCAAGTGTCTACAAACTTTACAAAGAGATCACAATGACACCACAACCTACCTTTATTTCTAATGGTAAGTGTCCATAATATAATACATTTAAAGGTAATGTCACTGCTCCACATCACTGCACACTGAGCTGCTTTTTTTTTTTAAAGCAGCTCAGCCCTTCTTTTTTTTTCCAGACCATGGTCTATTGTAAAAATAAAACATTTTAAGTGTCAAAAAAAGCAAATACAGCCATGTTCCCATTTCATATTATCATTCTCACTCATGTTTTATAATTATCTTCTGATAATACTGCAGCTAAATAATTAATATATCACTTGTTAAGTATTTCTTCAAAGATGAAAACAAAATTCACAGCACTTGCTCTTTCCTCAGTGCCTGTTTTAGGTGGAGGAAAGTTCAGTCAGCTGTAGTTTTGGCCACGTTGCAGCTTTGCCTCTTGGGCTAAACAGCACAATATTTAGTCTGTGTGTTGTACTAAACGATACACAATGAGGCACAAGTGTGTAGTGAACAGGCCACATTCAGGTGATGATCAGTTCTGAGTCATTTCACTCAGGTGTGATTCATGTAATAAACACACACGCATACACACAACTGCTACTTCAACTCATCTGTCTTTGTGGTTTTGTTTTTTTATGTTGTATGTTTGTGTGTTTTACATCTAGAAAAAAATGGGCAGACAAGAACATGACTGTAGGTTTTGACATGTTTCAAATATGTGTTCCTTCTTCCTTTTGCACAGATTCCCAAAGTAGCCATGTCAAAATGCACAACCAAGACAGTGACTGTGTGTGTGTGTGTGTGTGTGTGTGTGTGTGTGTGTACAACTAGTATCTTGAAAAAAAAATTCAGTAGAAGAAAAATCTTAACACCTTCAATGTTAAAATACTTGATACTAAAAACATACTTCTTACGACGCTTACATGTATCAGTGCCGATTATGAATTCACTGTCTGCTCAGTTCCTCACTGTAATTACGACCTCGCATTAGAGGAGTCATGGACATAAGAAATTCAGTGTGTACACAAAGAAGCAGGACCCAGGACAAAGTGTGGAAACTTGTGGCATTTCTTTACTTAAGTATTGTGTTCTTTGGTCTCAGCAACTTTTTATATGACTCTTTGGGATATGCATATACAGGTTTACGGTATGTAATGTGGCACCTCGGTTATTTTTGATTCCGAGTTGTGTCAGAGTCAACTGATACTTGAGCCATGACTTAAATGAGCATTAGTAACCGCAGTTTTTGACATGAGCCATCCTGTAAGACTGAATTTAATTGTGATTCGTCGCTGTGAGGCTTTTCTTGCCTTCTATAGCTTTTGGTTAGAAGTTTAGCATTATGTTTTAGCAGTGTATCTTAAATAAAGCAATATATTTATATATTAGTAGGTTGTGTCAGCTGGTTTAAAGACACTTGAGGTGTTAAATCAATTTTAAGATTGTTTAATTTTGTATTTTTTGAGGTCAGTATGTTTTGCTTAATATTTTTCTGAAGTGTCTAATGATTGTTTCACATACGAAGTTCTGCCAGTTGTTATGTTACAGTTTATAGGAGAGGAAGCAGAGGAATTAAGGCTATGCTGAATGTGAAGCAGCAGTAAATAAACAGGCATATTATTATGCAGCATGAGACTGTTTGGACGAAAACAAACTAAACCTGTCTTCTTTTCAGCAAAAAGACAAATGTGATGAGGCTGTTCACTGACCTCTCAGCTGGGAAGCCATTACTGTAGCTTGACTGTGTGCACTATACTTCCTCGAGTTGTACGAGACAGTAAGGGATAAATCTACAAAGCTGTCTTTTCCAACAGGAATCCTGAACTTAGACTGTTAGATTTAATCACTTCATCACTCCACCTTTCCGCCAAATTAAACAACAGGTAGAACAAACTCACCATCCAACTGTCATAATCTAACATCCAGCTATCACATCCCAGCATCCTCTCACATTTAGATGATCTAGGCTTTTATATTATGTAACACCTTGGCTGAATAATCAAACTACTGGCTGCTGTATGCATCTTTACTATAGTACATGCAACTCAGAGATGGTGACTGCTTTGAGGGAAAAACAAAGTGGGCCACCACTAAAACTAGCATGAAGACGAATGGTGTGATGCCTTAATGAAGAGATCTTTTGATTCATATTCCAGGTAAAGAGAGTAAATCTTCACTGCTTGATTTGCTTTTTCTACTTCTCAGAGTATAAAACTTATCGCTCTCATCACTCATGCATAGCAAGAAAGTAGATCATTTACTCACACCCACAGCGAATGTCTTTCATCTTTCTAAATACTGATATCATAACCCTAATCCTCATTATAACAATGAAAACAAATGTCAAATGTCAGCAGCAGTCTTTCTTTCTTTTTTTTTTTTTTACTTCCCTGGGTCCTGTCCTTGGGGTCAGTCCTGGCTGAGGTTACATAAGTTTATTTGGCACTTTAGAGATCAGTGCACACTCTATGTGGCACCATGAAGCATCTTCTTTGACTTGTTTTGTGGTCTCTAGCAATAATGCTGTGTGGTACCTGACATGAAATGCAGAGGGGTATTGTTCTGGGTTGTTGTATGGTTTTGGGCCTCATGTGGACCACAGATTAATTTGTTGACTGATTACCGCATATACTGTGTTAGCTTCCTATAGTGGTCTACTGTACACATAGCTGAAATAAAATGAAGGATTGTCTAGTCCTCTGTCTGCCTCTTTTTGAAACTGAATGAACTGCAAGGTGATTAAATGAATTCAGAAATATATAAATGAAACCTTTACTGTATCTTATCTGTATAATGGTGGTATATGAGACAAATACAGTGGCAAGAAAAACTAAGTGAATCTTTTGGAAATAGCTGCACTTTTGTTTAAATCTGTCTTCAAATGTGATCATATCTTCATCTAAGTTACAAATGGGAATAAACAATCTATTTTAACTAAGACAAATTGTTGTTACAGCTCTCAAACATACCTACCAACTAAAAGATTTCAGAAGACTTGAATGAATAGATATGGTTTAAATCTGTGGCTACTCTCCAAAGAAACAACACAGAATACTCAGGTTAAAAAAAAGAGGCCGAGAGTAACAATTAAAAGCTTAAAGGAACCACTGGGCTGGTTAACACCTCTGTCCATGAGTCTGCCATACATAGATCATGGTGCATGGCTGCTTGGAGCATGACACGGTAACACTCAACAGCACTTCCTGGAAAATGTTTTGTGGACTGATGACACTAAGGTTGTGTAGTTTGGAAGAGCACATACAGTAGCACTATGTGTGGAATAATAAGGGCACTGGTGATGCAGTTTGTGTCTTTGACAGGTTAAATACTCAGTGAGGTGACCAGCTGTGTTTGCAGCTTTCCCTCAGCAGGTTCATTAGTGTTTGATAAAATAACAGAATTATTTCAGTGGTGGAGGGTGGAAGCGGGGTTAGAAATCATAAATATGCAGAATCTTTTGTATTCTTTCCAATCCTACCATTGTCCCATTGTCCCAGTAAGCTGTATTGATGGGACAGTGAGTCAGCATGAACAACACCAGGACCCTGAAACTCTGCTCTTTCTACTGTGACATTTTAAAACTACTTCTATGACAAATGCCTTTTGTCCTTCAAAGTCAAGACAATAACTAAACGTTTATAGAAAATGTAGGAGTCTGTACTACTAAAATGTTAAAGGACATAAGGGCCTTGCAGTGAGTCTTGCTTTATTTCACGATCTTGGAGGCCCTGTCTTATGTTGTGATTTTATGATTCATATTCTCAGTTTGATGTGCCTTAACGAATTGCCACACAACAAATCTGATACTATGGTGCAGCTCTGGTCCGGCATAGTAAAACACACACACTGCACAAATCAGGGCTTAACAGCAGCTAAGTTGCCCCTGGAGATCCTTGGCAAGTTTCTCCAGCCATGCTTAAATATGCATATTTTGGTCATCTACAAGTTGTGTATAGGCCAACACAGTGTCCTGTCACAGTGTGGCTACTCTGAGTAAAGGCGAATTAAAATCTGTCAAACTATCAAATGACAGTGAAATCACTGAAGTTTCTGGTTGTTGTGATAGCAGTAACAATACTGTGATAGTTTGTTTTCACTCAGACACTGTTCCCATTTTATCTTCCTGCACAGAAGAACTTATACACCACCCAGAGATTAAATAGGAGCAAAAAGAAAAAAAAAAAAAATCTATTTGTTAGAACGATTTGTCGCATGTGGCTTGCCGTAGGACCACATTCAGTGGGTGGGGATTGAGACAAAAAGGCAACGAGGTCAAGAGGAGGGGAGGGGAAAACCACGTGTGATCACTACCATGTACAGCACTGTCCTTCCACTGTAAGACTTGTTTTTGTAGTCTTGTACCCTTCGCATGTAGCCAGTTAGCACGCGTTAGCCGGAAAAGGAGATAAAAAAAATCATTATTTTACAGATTCGCATATTCACTCAAAGCTGCCGGGGATTTCTGTTGCCACACTGATTGCTGACCATGGTGAGCAAGACGGATGACATCCCGGCGTCAGTGCCTGACTGTAATCCGGTTGATCTTGCGGATGAAGCCGGGGATGGAGCCCAGGACAGTAACGAAACCAGCAAGACAAGTCTGAAGGTTTCCTGCGGCTGTGGTTAGACCCTGCACCCTGCACATACAGACTGCTTTATATTTGCTGTTTCAACACCTGCCTGACATTAGGCTATACATAGTGATTTTCATCTTGCATAATACGCTAGGTACCAATCATGATACATCTTCATAAAGCCAGCATCCTTCTGCATTAACTGTTTAAATAATGTGGTTTCCTGGAGGTTTTATTGGCATAGCATCCAGTAGGACCTACGGTTGGTGACATTTACCCCCTCAGATTTGGTGGTGGTCTGTGGGATTTAACCCCTCCTCCTACCCTCAATCATCTCCTCGGTAGCCTCTTCTCGTTGTGGGTCCATCTCGCTCCTAGCAGCATATGTTGATTAGCTGTTAATAAAACGATGTCTTGACTGGTCTGTGCTAACTAGCAAGCTCCCAACTTCAACAGGATTACATCAATTTCTGCATCCATAGGTCACAGTTATTAGCATCTAATCTAATCTGGCATATAAATGGCATACACTGCGAGCAAAAAAGGCTAACAAGATAGCCTACATGCTAACAGTAGCCGGCTCATTCAATAAGCAGCTATTTAGCTCCCGGGCTAGTCAGCTAACTAGCAGGCAGCCGCTCTGCTAAAAGTCCAGCATATACACTAAAAAGTTGTGTTTTCAGGTAAAGTATAACCCGACTGTGTGGTACATAAAGTTGACAATAGAGCAATTTGTACTGTGCAAAGTCGTACTGATACACATGTTCTGTGACAGCATGTGAGGAATGAACTGAAGGTCACCTTCAGTGGAGCGGCACACTGCCATTGTGGACGCGGGGGATTCGTGGACATGATGCCATTTTATCTAGAGATCGTGGGTCCCACTGGCTTTATGAATGATTTATCACCGCGTTCTATTGTTACTACCAATGGACACTGAGAGGGGTCAGGTTGGTGAGTTGTTTGGCGACTGGTGGTAATCATCTAACCGGCCCCCCCTTCTCCCCCGCTGGGGAAGTTTAAAATCCAGTGTCCCGCTTCGACCGGGAAGCGGAAGCTAGGATTCCTAGAAAAAAAAAATTAATGACGGTCCATGAACTGTAAGAGGGAAGGTTACACTCATAATACATGATCAGCCGTGTAAGCTGGTGAGTATCTTGCTATATGAAAGTTGTTGTGAAGCAGCGGCAGCACAGTAGCTGGAGATTAAGGGCGAGATGAGGACCGTAAATCGGTGAAGTTTACGTTACTGTCATGTAACTTATAGAGCACCAAAAGTCACTGCAGCTTGTCTGTGTGTCACATGTGAGACCTTGAATTATCTCTGCCTCATTTCAGGCCTTTTGCTTTTACAAGAAAATTGAGTACTATACCCTCTTATAATAACTATTATTTTAAAGATGAACCGTAGAATATAATTTTTTGTTAAATAAAAAACAAACAAGTTAGTTGGACTACATAGAAAATACAGGCCCCAAAGTACCACCTGATGTACCCCTATGTCACTGCAACACACACCAGTTTACCTGTGATCACAGCCATGATAAATGATTGCACAAGTGACCTTCAGGTAAGGTTAACTGCATGAACAACATTATTAGAGAACATATGAGAAAGCACCACTGCTTTCTCAGTTATGGAGTGGGTCTTGTCAAATGCAATATGGCTCCATATGGTAAGCAACTTCCTGAACAAATAAGAAGCCAGAGAGACTTCATAAATATGTGAGTATCAGTGGAGTACTGAACACCAGCTGCAAGTATGTCACCTGGCTTGAATCGAATACAGAACATTTGAAGTATTTTAAAATAGGTGGGGCAGCAACCCCCCCCCCCATGATAGAAAACAGAGAAAAACAGCAATACTTATATTTGAGTAGCTGAAAAAATGTTTAGTATTTTTGCTTGTAAATTCGTTGACTTGATCAATCAGTTATCAGAAAAGTTAATTCTCTGTTGATTGATCAACTAAAACCAATGTGCTACCACATTGTTTGAATGTATGTTATGAATTATATGTTAAAATTAGATTTTGCAGCTGTCATTACGTAGTATTATATTCCAGTGGAACGTTATCTTTGATTGCTGGCAAGTGTTTAGTGGTTAATTTAAAAGCCATATTCAGCCGTTCATTTATATTCAGTTTTTGTAGTTGTAAAGTGCGGTTGCAGATGCACAACTTAGGGTCTGGCCACCTTTTAATCCAGCAAACGTTACAGAGAGAACTTGTGCTGTTGTTGATGATTTCAGGGTTGTCAGGCTGGTTAATGTTACCTTGGTGGCAGCACAGTCCCTGGGTCAAAGGTAGCAGAGTAGAGAGATGTCTGGTTGTTGCTTTTATCACTTGTTAACTGGAGACATGAGCGGGGGTAATGAACCAAAGATGAGCTTATGTATCTCTGTATGTGAGAGAAGATGCATTGTCACTCTGAGTCTGAAGTTTAATTCAGAGGGAATATGGGTCAGGTACAAATTTTTTGACATGTCTGGTTCTTGCTTGTTTTTTGTTTTTAGCTTGATTTGAGTCCTCGTTTTGTTGATTCATTGGTTCCTTACCTTGACCCAGTGGAGGCGCTGGTAACTGTCCAGTCATGAGTGTGTGATTGTGCTTGTGCATGGTCAGGGCAGTGTTCTCTTGGTGCTGTTTGTGGGTTCAACAGGTAACACATCAAGTAGAAAACTAGATGTGTCTTCTCTTTGAAACAGCTGCAGACA
>NW_018127925.1:1178283-1238428 GCF_001952655.1 Monopterus albus
CTTTCTTCCATTACTCTGGGGCTAAATGGGTCAGTTTTGCAACACACCGGCTGTGGGATTGCCTCACTCGTCTAAAAGCTGTAGTCATCCAACTCCCCTTCCACCCTTTGTCCCTTATGATGACACTGTCTTTAGATGGAATAAGTTGAGAGTTTCAAAAATGCACAACTTGAAGATGAACTGTTGAATTAAGTCAATAATAAGCCTGTGATTTTCATGTCATGTTAATATTTTAGTTTATAAAATATCAGAATATAGTGACAAATGACCATTACAAGTTCCCAGAGCTTAAATTGAGTTTTTCTGACCAAAAAGAAAACCCAAAGGTACATAATTTACAATGATATAAAATAATATTGTTAAAGAATAATGGTGCAACTAATGGTTATTTTCATAATTCGTCACTACCACCTATTTTCCTAAATAATCCTTTACTCTATAAATCTACCATCAGTTTCCAAGAGCACATGATTTTTTTGCAAATGTCTTGTTTAGTGTGACCAACAAGCTAACACACAAAAATGTTTGACCAGTTTACACTAGGATGTTGTTTGTGATTGTTGGTTTTGTCTTGTGAATGGAACGTCATGACAGAAAAAGTTTCAGAACTGCTGTTCTAGATGTCATTGGCTACTAGAAAACTGAAGGGTCTATGAGACATTTCACAGACAGCTACACTGAAGCGTTCAACACCGAGCTGTCATTTTCTGCTGCTTTGTAACATTACCTTGAGTGTCTGCTCTGGAGCCACTGTGTTTGTTATTCAGAGCGGGACAGCCACTCCTCTGTTGTTTTTGTGTGCTTGTTCCCACCCGGGGTCGTGGTCCTGTTATGAGGCCCCGCCCCTCCCTCAGGCCCTTGCTCTTCACTAACCCTGACAAGCAAGGACACACTGGCTGGCAGAAGTTTGCCCAGTGAGAGAACACACTTGTCTGACATGCACTTTCACAGCCCTGCTTCTTTAAATTAATGAACCCATTCGTGTCACTTGAACTGAATCACTCTAGAAAGGGTGGGAAACATAATGCATGCATAATGTGTATAAGGAAAAGACGTGGAGCAGGGGCCCCTTAATTTGTTTGTTTTTTTGTTGTTGTTGTTGCATAAGACAAAAAAACACTTGTAATATGGAGGGATAGAATGTCCATGAAGGAGCAACTACCAGCTGAGTCCCTGCATTTGCATCAGTCTCAGTCAGCCATGCAAGTGACCACCAGCTCTTGCTGGGACAAAGAAAAATCTTTTGTATTCAGTCCCTCGAGTTTTCTTGGCTAGAATCAGTCCAGTGTTGGAAACTAAGTACTAAGTTTTGTCTTTTAGAGGAGTTTGTACTTGGACAGATAATGCCATGGTGATTATTGGTGAAAGTGAAACCAGGGCATCCAGATCCACTCACCCTTGCTTTGCAGTTTGTGTTGAATTAATTTATATTTGAATTAAATGTCACACTAAGGCACTAGTGAACTGTAGTTTAGCTTTATGGGCTTTCTTCACCCATCCCTACATATTTCATAAGGCTATGGGAAAGGTCATTCATCTTCTGGGTGTGTGTGCCTTGGTTGTCAAGTAGCTGCCTGGCAGTGTCTCTGTTCAGGTGGTAGAAAGGTCTGGTGTTGTAGCTTTGGGGGGTGACTCACTGTGCATGACTGGCTGGCTGAACATGCTGCTCCCTGTAGATGAGATTAATCACTAATGACAGCTGTAAAGTTAACCGTTGTAAAAAGGGTGATAAAAGAAGATTTTAGGCTCATTGTTGATCCTTCGGGGCCACAGCTTTACCATTTGGTTCCCTCCCATTGCTTCATGGCGTCTCAGCCACAGCTGTTTTAGCAAAACAGCTCTAAAAACCCACTGGACACTTGTTAGTCCCCAGCACCAGAGGGTGACATTTAGAGACTGAATGGGGAACATAATGGAGAGGTAAGGAGCCAAAGAACCTGGTATTTCCCCCTGGAGTTGGTAGAGACCAGAAACAGAGTCAAAAGAAAGTGAATATTCGACAGGTGACCAGATATAAAAAACACGACTTTGTTAATAACACACATTTTACTGTCAGGTTCCTTGTATTAACTCAAAAGAAGGTATGTTAACGTTGTGTTCACAGCTTGTTGTCTACAGCTTGTTGTCCACAAGTAACCAAAAACATTTTATTGCATTTTTAAATGAGAGGTTTTAATAGTTTAAATGATGTATTGACAGTTGAGCGTCTCCATCTCTGAATTTGAACGGCTGTTAACCAGCTGATGATCTCTGCGTTTTTTTCATTGCAGGGCAGGGTGCAGATAAAGCCATGGTGAATGGTGATGGAGCTCACGAGCACACGAAGGAAGGGGACTCGAAACAGGATGGCAGTGGAGAGGCAGACGGAGAAGAGGAGTCTAATGAACAGGAAGTGATAGTGATCCAGGACACAGGCTTCACTGTTAAGATCCAGGCACCTGGAATAGAGCTGTTTGACCTGCAGGTCAGGATAAGCTGCAGTTTTTTCACTTGTGTTCAAACAGACCACAGTAATCTGACTATAACTGACATGCAACAGAGAGAAAAGAAATAATTGATGTGTAATAAGTGATATTTATCTTGTTTCACGATGAGCATTCCTTGGTCTGTGCATCGTTTACTGCCTGTTTATACTGTTTATTTTGCATTGTTTGCACTGTTTGATGCCTGTTTATACTGTTTATTTTGCATTGTTTGCACTGTTTGATGCTTGTTAATATTGTTTATTTTGTTATACTACACAGCCTTATGTTGGTTTACTGTTTACTTGCCCCTTGGGGATATGTACATGCACGTTGAGAGCCGCTGCACCAGAATCAAATTCCTCGTGTGTCCGACACACCTGGCCAATAAAGCTGATTCTGATTCTGAAATATTGCTGAAGCTGTGCTTACCTCCATCATTTCATGTCTTCTGTTCACTCCCCTCTTTCAGGTCTCTCCCCAGGAAATGGTACAGGAGATCCATCAGGTGTTGATGGACCGTGAGGACACCTGTCATCGGACCTGCTTCTCCCTGCAGCTGGACGGAAATGTGCTAGACAACTTTGCTGAGCTCAAATCCATTGAGGGCCTTCAGGAGGGCTCCCTGCTCAAAGTGGTGGAAGGTGCGAATCAAACACATTTTTGCTGCTTCTTGCGTTTCAAGAGAGACAGTAGCTGTTTGCTGGAACTTGCTTTGTGTCACTCAGCAAGGTTCTAAAACTGGCATTGTTTTTTATAATAGTAAAGTACACACAGTCATTGCCCTCACTGAAAACCTCTCTATTGCCTACATTACATTTAGTTTGGGAGGCTTCATCAGTCAGTATTGCTGTACTGTCAACTGTCAAATACTGTTGTTGCTACTGTATGTAGCTGTTCATAAAATAACCAAGAGCTCTGTGTTGATGCTGCAGAGTGTGACCGTTGTGAAGCCTCAGCACATGTGACAAAGCATCTGGTGTTGCATTTCACCTTGTCGGTATGAAATAAAAATATTAGTTTCACTGTCACACAGATGGATTTAAGCTTAAATGATTTACCCTCCATCAACAGCCGGTATCTTGGACAGTATCTTGCTTAGCAAAGTTTTACCAGAGTTTATTACAAATGTTAATAAGCTTGATCTACTACTTCTCAAACCATCTTACTACCTACTGTTTGTCACCAATGGGCTTGTTTCTTCTTTTTTGCTGCAGAGCCCTACACAGTGCGTGAAGCTCGCATCCATGTGCGCCACATCAGAGACCTGCTGAAAAGCCTGGACCCCTCAGATGCATACAATGGGGTGGACTGCAACTCCCTCTCCTTCCTCAGCATTTTCACTGATGGAGATCTTGGAGGTGTGGTCACATCTAAGATGATAGTTCACTATTGTAACATTGTAGATAAGTCAGAAAACGAGGAAAAGCAGGCCATGGGCTCTTTAACGACCATTGTTGTAAGCGTGAGGGATGCTCATCCCCATTTGTCACACTGATTCCACTATTAAACTTATTTTATTGTCTTTGTGCACAAGAGGTAGGGAGCAGCAGTAACTCTGTTAGAGTGAATGAAGGTGCATTTCTTTCTCGTTCTTTTGCCATTGACTCCCACATAAAAGTGACCAGAGTTCTGATTCACACACGAGAGCAACATGTTAGGTTACCATCAGATTAACATACAGATGTTCGCACTAGTCTTCTATGTGGCTAAGTATAACACAGCAGGGGTAGAATGGTCAGTGACTGCAGCATGTGTTGTACAGCAGTGTACATGTTTTCACCTTGCTTCGGATCTGCTTTGTAGATAGCGGTAAGCGGAAGAAAAAGGGCATCGAGCTGGAGCAGATTGACTGCACCCCCCCAGAGCACATCCTTCCCGGCAGCAAAGAGCACCCCTTGGTGCCCCTCCAGCCACAGAACAAGGACTGGAAGGTGAGGAGCAGCCCGTGGTCTGCTTTTATGAGTAGGCCTAAAATAGAAAAGTATCATCTTGTTATTAAAGCCTGAAGTGGTTTCTGAAATTTAGGATTACCGCAAAGATACTAAGCCAAAAAAGAAAAAGAAAAAGATAACCACTCAGTGCCCCTCCATTCCCACCAGCCTATGCAGTGCCTGAAGGTCCTGACCATGAGCGGCTGGAATCCTCCACCTGGAAACAGGAAGATGCATGGTGATCTCATGTACCTGTACATCGTGACTGTGGAGGAGCGCCATATCAGCATCACTGCCTCCACACGTGGCTTCTACCTCAACCAGTCAGTCAACAGTTCAACGTTTTATCTCCATACAGCTCCATGTTTTCACTGTAGACAACTCTCTGCCTTTTAAGCTCCATAATGAAGTTTTAAAACAGAAACAAAAGTTTGGGCACCCTACTAAATCAGTATTGGTAAATCAGCTGTAGCCAGCTAGCTTTCTAAATGGCCATCTGCAAGAGAGTACAGCCCCACTAAGGTATCTTCCTAAAAGAACACTACTCCTCAGTCCAGGGTTATTTATCTGTTCTCTCCAGTTGGTAGATTTCAGGTTATATTAATGTGAATGATGAGAGTAAAGGGAATGGGTGTGTGTTCCAGATCCACTACCTACACCTTCAACCCCAAACCAGCCAATCCCAGCTTCCTGAGCCATTCACTGGTGGAGCTGCTGAGCCAGATCAGCCCTGCCTTCAAGAAGAACTTCACTTCCCTGCAGAAAAAACGGTGAGAACATCTCTTTGTCTTTAGTTTCTCTAAATCGAAGTGACTTTTTATTTGAGTGATTCAGAGCAACAAAGTCAGCGCTTTTCATCTGTGGTACCGTGAAACACATCTTTTCTAATACCTCGGTGTCTCCCCTCTGATTCACAACCTCTCTTCTCTACTTGGTTGGTACTGAAAAGAAGCTTGTCTTGTTTACTGTTGCATTTCTCATTGAATTGCTTTTTTTCTAAAGTTAATTGATTTATCAATTAATATTACTCAACGAGGTGAGAGAACACTGTTATGTGGCAAGAGGTCAAAGTCTTAAAGCACACTAAAAAAGAAAATGATTACAAGAAAGTGGCCAGGACATGGGCGGAGCAAGGGGTGGCCCTGGTGGGGAGTAAATAAGCAGCGAGAAAAGCTAGCTAAAGAAAGCACTGTGTGGTTTACGCAAAATAAACTGTTTCCTAATAATGTATGACTTATCATGTCATAGAATTAGGGGTTTAATTAACTTTTTTACATGTGTGACAAATGTGCCAACCTTCTGAGTTTGGACACCCAGGTCAAAATTTTCTAGATCCACCCCTGATTCTCATCATTCACTGGTTTTTAGTTTTGATGATATAAGAACTGCTCCCAGCATAAACAGATTTCATATAACCGGCCTGAAATATATGAACTAAGAATATGCAAGTAATATATTTTTCTATTGCTGTGTTTTTGCTGCAGAGTCCAGAGACACCCATTTGAGAGGATAGCTACACCTTTTCAGGTGTACAGCTGGACCGCTCCACAGCTAGACCATGCCATGGACTGCGTTCGGGCAGAGGATGCCTACACCTCCCGTCTGGGTTATGAGGAACACATTCCTGGACAGGTAGGCACAGCTTGAACATAGCAGCACATCACACAGAATAAAACAGTTCTTTTCCCAGTGTTAATAAGTTGTATGTGCTGGTACGCCTCCAGACCCGAGATTGGAATGAGGAGCTGCAGACTACCAGAGAGCTGCCCCGGAAGAACCTGCCCGAGCGGCTGCTGAGGGAGAGGGCCATATTCAAGGTATGGATGAGCCTTTGCAGGCTTTGTGTCCCACTGTGTGAGTCTGCTGATGGGAAATGTGATGCCAAATTGTGTAAATGTGTACCTTTTCTTTTTCTAAATCACTAATATCCATGTTTTTCCATCCTGCAGGTCCACAGTGACTTTGCAGCAGCTGCCACTCGAGGCGCCATGGCAGTAATTGATGGCAACGTCATGGCTATCAACCCTGGTGAAGAAACGCGCATGCAGATGTTCATCTGGAACAACATCTTCTTCAGCCTTGGCTTCGATGTGCGGGACCACTATCGTGAGCTGGGTGGAGATGCCGCTGCCCACGCTGCGCCCACCAATGACTTGAATGGAGTACGAGCTTACGGGGCGGTGGATGTGGAGGGTCTCTACACCTTGGGGACAGTAGTGGTGGACTACAGAGGCTACCGTGTCACTGCTCAGTCCATCATCCCAGGTATCCTGGAGCGTGAGCAGGAGCAGAGCGTCATCTACGGCTCCATTGACTTTGGCAAGACAGTTGTTTCTCACAGCAAATATCTGGAGCTGCTGGAGAAGACCAGCAGACCGCTGAAGGTCAGTAACACAACCAGTGATTATTTAACTTACGGATAATCCAGTTATTTCACAGTACACACCTTTTGTGTTAAAGGTGTGCACTGTAAATATTTTTCTTACTGTCAATAATTCATATGAAAACACCAAAGTGAACAAAGAAGTGATATTGTAACAAGTGCAGCCAAAGCCTGATAGATCCTATTCGTCTGTACAATAGACCTCCATGTTGTTACTGTGCCCAGGTGACATGTTTATGTTTATTCATTACCACAAACATGAATGCTGAACTAGAATGACTAGGACACCAATGTGTTTTAAAATTACCATGTGCAGCTAGTTTAAGAAATGATTTGGCCCTTTTTAAAAATGAAAGTTATGTGGTTGACATAGTTTTAAATATTTGCATTAAGCAGGAGCAACAAGGCTTAGACCTGTGAGGATCAGACAGGGTAGTATCACATTATTGGTTTTCATTTGACAACTAAAAAATACAGAATATTGTCAGACCCATCCTTTAACATCTTGCTCTGATTCTACTGAGATTTACAAGCACCAATTCAGATCTTCTGTCTCTCAGACAAGTTCATGTTGCTATATATTATTGGATGTAAATTTTAGGTCCAGAGGCACAGTGTGTTGAACGAGAAGAACGACGAAGTGGAGCTGTGCTCCTCTGTTGAGTGTAAAGGCATAATTGGAAATGATGGCCGACATTATATTTTGGACCTTCTTCGTACTTTCCCACCTGACCTCAACTTCCTACCTGTGGACGGAGAGGAGCTGCCCCCAGAGTGTCAGCGCCAAGGCTTCCCTTGCCAGCACCGCCACCGCCTGGCCTGTCTACGCCAAGAGCTCATTGAGGCCTTTGTTGAGCACAGGTCTGTGCTGTTGTGCATAACCATATTTTCATCATCGCACTTGTAGAGTCTAAGTGTTGGTTCTGTTCCTCTTCAGATATCTTCTCTTCATGAAGATGGCAGCATTACAGCTCATGCAACAGAAAGCAACCAAGGACTCCAACAAAGCTGATACGCCTGCCATCACAGAAACCTCAGAAACATCCGTCGAAAGCAGTGCTGATACAATCCAGTCACAGACCACTGCCTCAGATTCTACTAATGCAGCAGATGTCTCCACAGACCACATAAGCCAGACAGACAACACTACCTCGGCTGCCTCACAGGCAGAGACTGACTGTAAAGAAAAGTCCTCTAACCCCTCCACAAATGGGCCTCTAGACCCTTCAGCCACCTTGAACGGGGAATACAAGAGCCCACTAGAGGCTAAGAAGCTTGAGGAAAATATTCCAGGATTAGCTCGGGCCAAAGAGCTGGCGGAGACCTTAGTTGGTGAAGATGCATCTGGTATTGGTACGTTCAAAAATACCCCAAAGAACAAAGGGCAGGACAACACAGGGAGAGCTCCTCTGGTGGATAATAGCTTAGTAAAAAGTAATGTTTAGTCAGAGGGAAATATGTAACCAAGAATTAGCTGTGTCTTGATGCAGATAATTTTAGAGGAAATGCTTTTTTTGTACGTGTTGTCCATAGTATTACAACAGTGATCAAGTACTGGGTCATAGTGGCTTCTCTCCCCCCGACTTGCTGTCCCTGCTCAGTCCTCAGCCTGCAGTGGAGAAATGTGTTAGGCCCAGATCAGCCCATTTCTCCCTGTTCAGCCTGTGATGCCTTTGTTGTGTGATTTGACCCATTAAAAATGAATAATCATGTGCTCTGTCAGCTGATCCTAATGGAATGCAAAAATTAATCTCATGTTCAGTGATTTGCATGTTGTTCAACTGATGCTAATCCACATTAATCTTGTCAAATAGGCTGACTTGATCTGTGATCAGCAGCTTTGAAACTGTGGTGGGTGCTTGACCAAGGGTCCACAGTAAGCTCCTCTGGGAAATAAAACTCAATTACAAGCTCAGCAACACTATGTGTACTGTGTGATCAGCTGTTTTATTTAAAATACAGATGATAAGTACTACAGATGAAACTCTGGCACAATATTGTGCACTGGCCCTACTAAATAAACCAAGGAAATATAATTAGGATAAGTGACTGTACACAGATTTTGAGGTGACAGAAAACTTGTGTCTTTACCTTATTGAGCCACAGCACCCAACTCAGTTCACCCAGTCATAGCCCTGCTTTCCTTGTACGTACTAAGGAGTCCTCTTGAAAAGATGGTGGCTTCATGTGGACATGGTTTAAATTGTCACTTAAATTTTTGTATATGTTTTGCTATTTATTTTAACCTTTATGTGTCTTTTCTGTTTATGTGACACCCCAATTACAAACAGATCCCAAAAGCCGCGAAGTTGTTCTCAATGCTTGCAAGGCGGTCGGCTCCATCAGCAACGCATCTTTCGACATTCGCTTCAACCCTGACATCTTCTCCCCAGGTGAGCACAACAAGGATGTACAGTAAACAGAGAAAGTAAGATTAAGTATTTCATTTCTTCTGATAGTGCAGTGTGCTACATTGCCTTAAAAGGAGCAATCACAAAGAAGCTTTTTGAGAAATCTTGGGTTCTTATGTTTCTCAGGCATGAGTTCTCTACTGCTAACAGTTGAACCACTTGCCTTTTTGACTATTGTTTGGTTATTGTTTTTGTGGATGATTCAGGGTAACATGATGATACAGAAGATTTTCAGGCAGCTTTACAATATGTCAAATATTTTTTAGGCTGAAGTGAAAGGAATGTTTCTGGAGCAGCCAGGCAGAGACAAAGAAATAAATCCATAATAAAGGCCAAGCAAAAACTGGTTAGCTAACTGAAGCTAAAACAGTCCCTTATTTACTGTTATGAAACTGCAGATTAGAAGATAAACTGTTATCCATTTCAAATTCAAGAGCAGCCAAGACATCTGTAGTATTTTCATCCATGTTCGCTCCCTGAACCCTCAGACTTGTCAGCGTCTTGAGTTCCTATGTGCTTTAAGTCATTTTTAGCACGTTTGGCATCAAATGATCTTTTGAGAAGTGAAAGAAATTGAACAACACTTGTTCATCAGAGAAATGAATCACAAAAGCGGTGTGTTAGGAGTGCCTTGATAGCTGAGTGGTTACGGCACATGGCTGAACCTATGTGGCATGTCGCTCCCTGTCACTGCCTACTTGCATCTCTCTGTGACCCACTGTGAAGTAAAGGCATAAATGCTTGTGCTTGTCAAAGCTGGTAGTGCTGATGTTGTGTGGACTTAAATCTGATTACACTGTGGAGACTCAATGTTTTTATGGGGTCAAAAATCATAAAATTTTGAAGTCATGACTTGGTTTAAGTTTATGGTATGGTTAGGTAAGTACTGGTTATGGTCAGGTGTTAGAGGGTAGGTTTCCAGGAAATTAGTGTAATTTTCTCTGAAGTGATGGAAACATGACTGTGTGTGTGTGTGTGTGTGTGTGTGTGTGTGTGTGTGTGTGTTTTTAAACAGGTGTGCGTTTCCCAGATCATAGCACAGATGACATTCAGAAGCAGAAGCAGCTGTTTAAAGATGCTGCTGCCTTCTTGGTCTCCTGCCAGATCCCATCACTGGTAAGTGACACAGAACCAGGTCACCAGGATTTTTAGTTGTGTTTTGGATATTAAAGCCATTTGTTTGTGTGCTTCATGACCAGGTTAAAGACTGTTTGGACCACAGTGCTCTGCCCATGGATGGAGCCACACTGACAGAGGCCTTACACCAGAGAGGCATCAATGTTCGCTATTTGGGCACTGTTCTGGAGTTTGTAGAAAAGACCCCTGCCAGAGCCCAGCTGGGGCACGTCTATGTGAGTCTCATTCCTCACATCTGATAGCCACCATCATGCATTTTGTGTCATTTAGGCAAACAAATGTTTTTTTTTCTGTGCCTTAGAGGATAGGAGTCAGTGAGCTGATCACTAGATGTGCAAAACATATCTTCAAGACATACCTCCAGGTTGGTAACACTTAACAGACATATCTAATCAACAACAGACAAACCTACATGTATTTATCTTGATTTAAAATGTTCCTTGTCATGTAGGGTGTGGAACTGTCTGCCCTGTCTGCCGCTGTAAGCCATTTCCTAAACTGCTTTCTGAGCTCCTTCCCCGAGGCTGTCGGCCACCTGCCTCCCGATGAGCTGGTGTCACGCCGCAAAAGCCGCAAACGTCGCAACAGGGTCCCCGGTGGTGGAGACAACACAACGTGGGCGAGCCTGACACCCAGTGAGCTGTGGAAGAACATTTCCTCTGAGGCTCAGAGCTACTATCACTTCAGCATACAGTGGTGAGTGCCCCAGTGATGTTGAGGCTAACATGAGGATCCTCTTCTTCTTTCAAGTGTTTGCATTTTTTTTGGGTGTGATTAGTGGTGACAAATATCCTGTCTTACTCAGTGAAAGTGTGGACCAGGTGGTGGAGAAGTATGGCTTTCAGAAGATCACTCTGCTTAGAGAAATTTCAGTCAAAACTGGCATTCAGGTAATGGTTAATCTGTAGTGACCCTCTCTCAGTGTCACTATACCAAATGACCATTAAGAACTTTTCTCTTCTTTTTTTTTTTTACGTATCGGTTTAATTTGCCTTGTAGATTTTGATAAAGGAGTACAACTTTGACAGCCGCCACAAGCCTGCCTTCACAGAGGAGGACATCCTGAATATTTTTCCTGTTGTGAAGCATGTTAACCCCAAAGCATCAGACGCATTCCACTTCTTCCAGAGCGGACAGGCCAAAGTGCAGCAAGGTGAGACTCCTGTGTTTACTCCATCAGGTGGAGGCATATGCACTGGTTTAGAAACCTAAACATTTTGAATAAAGAATCTTTTAACAGAACTCGGTCCTTCTGTTCTTCCTTTACATTTGCAGGTTTTCTGAAGGAGGGCTGTGAGCTGATCAACGAGGCTCTCAACCTCTTCAACAATGTGTACGGAGCCATGCATGTAGAAATCTGTGCCTGTCTGCGCCTACTGGCACGCCTTAATTACATCATGGGAGACCATCCTGAGGTAGGTAGAAATATGGCAGCTCTTACATTGCCAGTAGTTTTAACCAAGTGCAGTACTGATTTTGTAGGTCATGACGAGTGCGTATCTGCCCGCAGGCTCTCAGTAACCAGCAAAAGGCTGTCCTGATGAGTGAAAGAGTCCTCGGCATCGAACACCCGAACACTATTCAAGAATATGTAAGTTGTCATGCAAAATGTAGGAAGTCTTCACTTCGTGCTTAGTATCTCTCTAACATATTTCTTTATTCCCTTCACCCTTTCAGATGCACTTGGCTCTGTACTGTTTTGCGAATGGCCAACTGTCGACCGCCCTGAAGCTGCTTTATCGTGCTCGTTACCTCATGTTGTTGGTCTGTGGAGAGGACCACCCAGAGATGGCGCTGCTAGATGTGAGTGCTTTAAACAGAACTATTAACTGCTTCTAACGTAATGCATCAGTACAGATTAAATCAGTAAAATCCAACCTACCACATTTTTGTGTCGAATGCTCTTTGCTCTCATTCTACAGAGTAACATTGGGCTGGTGCTGCACGGAGTGATGGAGTACGACTTATCTCTGAGATTCCTGGAGAACGCCCTGACTATCAACACAAAGTACCATGGTCCCCGGTCCCTCAAAGTGGCCCTCAGGTGGGTGGGGCGATTCATCATACATAAGGTTGCTAAAAATGCTGTCTATCATGATGATTTACATGATGTGAACCTTTTTTATTTTTTTCCAGCCATCATTTGGTTGCAAGGGTTTACGAGAGCAAGGCCGAGTTCCGCTCTGCACTACAGCACGAGAAGGAGGGCTACACCATTTACAAGAACCAGGTGGGTTCTGCTGGACTCTGTGAGGCTGGGCTGCTGACACACTTGTTTTTATTAGATGTGATCATTTATTTTCTGTTGCCAGATGGGTGAGGCACATGAGAAGACCAAGGAGAGCTCAGAGTATTTGAAGTATCTCACGCAGCAGGCTGTAGCTCTGCAGAGAACCATGAACGAGATCTACAAGAATGGCTCCAACGCCAGCATCATGCCCCTCAAGGTGACTGCTCTGAATCGGACGTGTTAACTGTGCCAGCGTCTGGTTTAGCACTGGAGTTATGTTGTTATTTCCTCCTGTTTTTCCAGTTCACTGCCCCCAGCATGGCCAGTGTCCTGGAACAGCTCAACATCATCAATGGCATCATCTTTATACCTCTCAGGTAGGATCAGGAAGGATCATTCTGTCTACATGGGGTTTATAATACTCTAAACACTTGGTTTGACACTGCGTACAAAAGTAGGATTTGCTCTAGCTGCATTACATTGGAATCATGTAATTATAAAGGTCCTTTGTCGATACTTAATGAACTGTCCTTGGAAAAAGTTCAGCTCCTAATAATGACTTTCACCCCTGTGCCCTTGTAGTGCCTCCTGTACCTTCAGTTGGAGATGATGTAAGCTAGCAGTTGTTTTGTCACAGCACTTTATGTACAAATGAGAGGACTGATGCTATTCTGATATCTGCACACAGCCATCGATAGGTTAGCTTAGCATAAATATTGGAAGCAGGGTAAAGTAAACAAAATTCCCCTACTACCTCTAAAGCTCACAAAAATAAAATGTTATCTTGTTTGGCTAAACTGTACAAACATCTGGATTTACGGGGCTTGTACTTTGTTTACCACACAGATATGAGAGTGGTACTGTTAGTATTCCCAGACTCTTCCTTTAAAGTTGAATTATGAAATGTCACCCTGTTTCTCAGCAGACAAAACTCCTCGTAGATGATAATAATGACTGAAATTCCATTTTGGGTAAAACTCTTCATTTAAAACGGGCAAAAAGCTCAGTTTGGTAAGTGATATCCACATATATATATAGCTCAGTAAGCTACTTTTTAATAAACTTCGGGCATGAGTAAAGGAACCACTCATGAGTATAAGGAAATACCAAAAAAATGTAAAGGGTCAAGCTACACTAGAAACTTCTTATAGATGCCTTTTGTTTTTTTTTTTTTTGTTTGTTTTTTTTTTTAGCCAAAAGGATTTGGAGAACCTGAAGGCAGAGGTGCAGAGGCGGCAGCAGCTGCAGGAGCTGGGCAGGAGTGAGGAGCCCATTGAGGACAGTCCACTGGAACTAGAGGACAAAATTCCCATTGATTAATATCCAAAAGCGCTCAGCACAGCTACTTTGTGCTATGGAGGGAGAGAGGCTGTGACACAGCAGCTCATGTCACTGAGCCTGTGGACCCAAGAACTGAGCACTCTAAATCAGCATTGAAATAAACAGGGGGAGGGATGGGTCAGGGCAGTCCAGAGAACAAACTGAATGAACTGTAGGACAAAGGAATACAGGGCAGGAATTTCCTACAATGTAGGAAGGGAGGGAGAAGCAGAATCGATGTCAGCGTGCAATCTGAAAAAATAGGCCCAAGAACATGGTGATGAAGTCACCTAAAGTGTTAGTTACTTAGAAACATAATGATATATGAAAGAGCGAGGAGCCCGGGGATGACCATGACATTGTATACCAGAGCCTTATCCACTGTAGCCTATTCTCTAAATAAATCTTCCCACAGCTATGTTAGCCCAGGACCACATTTTCCCCCACCGGGATCTTCATATACCCCATGAGCATGTGCTGCTCTGAATGACAAAGCACCTGCCCTGCCCTAGAACTCAGGGGTACTTTTTACTGTGCACTAAGACCAGATTACAGTTACTAAATTTGAGATTTTTCAAGTGGGGCTTCAGAATGTAAAATCTCCTCTCATTGGTTTTTTTTGAGCCACTTTGCAGCCATTACCAGTCATTGTGCATCACTGATGCTTAATTCATTCAGTCATTCTATTATTTGTACTTAAGACATCCCAGGTGGGTGCCAGCTGTGTCCCATTGTTCCTATTTTTACAACCAAGCAAAAGATACAGTGATACGTCAGCAGGCTTTGAACTAGTTTGATGTCATTTTCAGTTTTTTTTGTTTGTTTTTTTTTTTTTAGTAAATAATACATTTTGTAAAAGTGCACAGGAGAATTAAGAAGATATTTTAGATCTGTTGACCATCAGATAATTTAAGCCATGTCTATTTTATAGAAATGTATAGAAGTGGAAAACGATGTATAAATCTTTATCAGATTTAGACAAACTTGATTGATGTTAATGGAAAATGCAGATTTGAAAAACGTCCATCTTACTCAGTACATTTATCTACAGTACCTATAAAGTAGCTGTGTTCAATCTTCTATTTTTACACATTGAAAAAATATGTGCATGTATGTTTGTATGTGTGACAGTGTGTCTGTCTTTGTGTAGCCCAACAGAAAATCTATTGGCAAGGGCTGTTGCTGCATAGTTTGAATAGAGGTTAAGTGAACATCAGCTTTCCAAGCGTTTTATTTTTTTGGGAGGGTGGGGGTTGTCATGACATCTTTCATAGCAACAGACAAAAACTAGCTTGGAACATCTGGTTCATTGAGCACTTTTCTGTGCTGTTTGGATGTGTTAACATCTTCATAGCACCATCCAAGGTGGACAAAAGAAGGGCTGCCTCAATGTGATGTACCAAAAAGACAGATTAAGGATTGTTTGTGCTTGTATACATGCAATATATTCCTCCCATGGCAATTTGTCACTGAATTGTTGCCGTGTCTAAATGTATGTGATTAAAGCAATAGAGAGATGGTGCTGGACCTGGACCTGATTGTTATTAGAAAATGCAGTTTTTACTTGGTGCAAGATGTGCAGGATGGACTGCTTAACTGTTTTGGTGGAAGTACCTGAAAATAAGGGAGCTGAATTTAAAAAAAAAAGAAAAAAGGGTGAGCTCTGTGGGCTGTGGAATGAGGTTACTACAGTGATTTTCCTGACTGTGCTCCTAAAACTTGTCATAACATCAATAGCAGAACATGATGTGTATTGTATTTATGTTACTGAATGAAATCAGGGCGATACCAGGAAAACTCAAATATGCCTTTGTTTTATTTTTTAGGGGTTTTATGTATAATTTTTTCAGTTTATTCATTGACTCCCTCCTGCTGCAAGTTGTGCTCAATAATACCAACAATGGCCATAAGGTGGCACACTAATATGTGTCATTGTGAAGGACATATTTGGCCTAAATGACAAAAGCTGTTGCAGTGCAAGTACACACAAACACACATGGGCTTCAGTTGGCTTAGACAAATTTAAAGTTAGGGGGATGAAATATTTAGCCTTTTAACCCCTCATTAGTTATGTGGCCCAACATTACACAGATTGCCACCTGCCGAATGTGATCCAAACCTGTTGAAACCCCACCAATGCTGAGTCATGTTTGTGTTTTACAGTTTGATATAGAATAAGCTAATTGAAAACTCAAACTTTTTGTCTGCAGATATAGTCTTGCATTTTTATGCTCTTTGAACATAGTGCTTCTGTGTAGTTGGAGGCATCATTCTGACCCCATTATGGTTTGTTTTGAATACTTTTAGCTAATTAAGATCAATGAAATGTTATTTCATGTTAGACAACAGCATCAGTAGTGAGAACAATGAATACATCTCATAATAAAAAACTAAAGTCATAGTGTGTTCCTTCACATAAAATTAGTAAATATACAATTTGCTGTGACTTTGCAGTTTGTATGAAATGCAAAGTGTGGAATATAAGTGTTAAGCATAAAGGCAGACCAAAGATGAAGTATTCATGTAATTTTTATGTGGACCCTGTGCAAAAGAGTTGTTACAAAAACCTCAACCTATTTTAAACAAACTTGTGAGGAGAAAATGTATTGTGGGGAAAACATCTAATATCTATTTCAAAATATGATGCACTTTGCTGCCCACCGGTTGTATTGCAGTTATTGTTTCTGTGATACCCAAAATAATTGTCTGAGGTTTTTGTTTCCCAGCTAATGAAATTTCTTCTACTCAAAGGCTTCTTAGACTGAGTGTTGGAGTCAGTTTCTCCTGATGATATGTGATATGTGTGTTGCTCTTTATAGAATAATGGTCTTTTTATATTTTGGTCTGAGTATGCTCTCAGATTAAAAGGAATACAATAAAACTAGTAAAAGTTTTGTTTGGGGTTTTGATAACTCATATGAGTAGCCAGCGATGGAACAAGTAGGCCTAATGCGATTCTTTACTTAATTAAAAGTAATATCACTTTATAATGCATTCCAAATTTTACTTAAGTGGAAATACAGAAGTATTAGCAGCAAAATTTATTTAAGATATTTAAAATAAAAATATCCAAAATAGGTCCTGTCAGGGTGTTATATTTTTGTATTATTACTACTCTGTGGTTGCATTTTAGCTACTTAATACTGTAAACTGTTATGTAGTTTAAGTTACAACAGCACATAATACGATACACGCTGATCATATCTTTTATATGAAAATTATTGTTTTGCAAAAAAGATATACAGTCGGGTCCATAAATATTGGGACATCGACACAATTCTAACATTTTTGGCTCTATACACCACCACAATGGATTTGAATTGAAATGAACAAGATGTGCTTTAACTGCAGACTGTCAGCTTTAATTTGAGGGTATTTACATCCAAATCAGGTGAACGGTGTAGGAATTACAACAGTTTGCATATGTGCCTCCCACTTGTTAAGGGACCAAAAGTAATGGGACAGTTGGCTTCTCAGCTGTTCCATGGCCAGGTGTGTGTTATTCCCTCATCCCAATTACAATGAGCAGATAAAAGGTCCAGAGTTCATTTCAAGTGTGCTATTTGCATTTGGAATCTGTTGCTGTCAACTCTCAAGATGAGATCCAAAGAGCTGTCACTATCAGTGAAGCAAGCCATCATTAGGCTGAAAAAACAAAACAAACCCATCAGAGAGATAGCAAAAACATTAGACGTGGCCAAAACAACTGTTTGGAACATTCTTAAAAAGAAGGAACGCACCGGTGAGCTCAGCAACACCAAAAGACCCGGAAGACCACGGAAAACAACTGTGGTGGATGACCGAAGAATTCTTTCCCTGGTGAAGAAAACACCCTTCACAACAGTTGGCCAGATCAAGAACACTCTCCAGGAGGTAGGTGTATGTGTGTCAAAGTCAACAATCAAGAGAAGACTTCACCAGAGTGAATACAGAGGGTTCACCACAAGATGTAAACCATTGGTGAGCCCCAAAAACAGGAAGGCCAGATTAGAGTTTGCCAAACGACATCTAAAAAAGCCTTCACAGTTCTGGAACAACATCCTATGGACAGATGAGACCAAGATCAACTTGTACCAGAGTGATGGGAAGAGAAGAGTATGGAGAAGGAAAGGAACTGCTCATGATCCTAAGCATACCACGTCATCAGTGAAGCATGGTGGTGGTAGTGTCATGGCGTGGGCATGTATGGCTGCCAATGGAACTGGTTCTCTTGTATTTATTGATGATGTGACTGCTGACAAAAGCAGCAGGATGAATTCTGAAGTGTTTCGGGCAATATTATCTGCTCATATTCAGCCAAATGCAAAAAAATGACAGCTCTTTGGATCTCATCTTGAGAGTTGACAGCAACAGATTCCAAATGCAAATAGCACACTTGAAATGAACTCTGGACCTTTTATCTGCTCATTGTAATTGGGATGAGGGAATAACACACACCTGGCCATGGAACAGCTGAGAAGCCAATTGTCCCATTACTTTTGGTCCCTTAACAAGTGGGAGGCACATATGCAAACTGTTGTAATTCCTACACCGTTCACCTGATTTGGATGTAAATACCCTCAAATTAAAGCTGACAGTCTGCAGTTAAAGCACATCTTGTTCGTTTCATTTCAAATCCATTGTGGTGGTGTATAGAGCCAAAAATGTTAGAATTGTTTTGATGTCCCAATATTTATGGACCTGACTGTAGCAGTTAAAACTGTTCTGACGCTGTAACAAGGCTTTTTTCTGCTATCAAGGGCGTGCACGCTCCCGTCAGACCGTGAACGCGAGCTTCGTGCGCGTGCCCGACTGAAGGCTATGCGGTAGGATCGCCGGAAAACAAGCAAAAGCGCTTGAGAGTCGAGACCGGATCAGTTTACCTCCACATCACAAGATCATATTTTGGAGCGGAAATTTCACGCCCTGTCGGGTTGTGTTGCCGTTGGCGTCAGCTGGGGATATTTACAGGCAGAAACAATAGGGTGAGTTCAAATAGTTCTAAATTGTGAAGCCGGTCGGTGTCGAAGGAATCTGGCGTTAGGTGGGGAACATGACGATGTGGCTGTAATTTTTGCACCTCCTTTATATGTCTCAAAATGGCGGACAGGCCGCTTGGACCGGAGCAGCAGCAGGTACCTTGTCAGTTTATCCGTGTGTCCATATAGCCTGGGCAATCTGCGTTTGGAGTAATGCAAAAGGGTTGCCTAAGATATCGTATAGGTTAAGTGTAGCTAACAATGTATTCAGCTTGAATTCATATTGTTTTCACTGGAGTGAAGAGTTAGCTTAATATACGGGCCAACTTTCTGACTGCATCGCCGGGGTCCGGTAAGCTAACTTAGCTAACGTTAACTTTAGCTAACATTAGTTAGCTAACGATAAGTTAACATGGATAATATTACGTTACCGGCCGTTAGCTCGACCAAAATTGTTACCGACAAAGTCAGGAAAACCTGTCAGTTTGTTAAACATGGCAGGGCCAAGTTGGTATTAACCAGTAATTAGCATAGTTTAAAGCAGCGGTATAACGTTAGCAGACTCGCTGTCTGTCAACCTTGTAAAAGACATCGACAACAAAATGTAACGCCGGGTCACACGACGTTACCCCTGGCATCTAATGTGAAATCTGTTACTGGTACGTTAACTCCTTTTAACATTTTAATTTTGTTACCGTGTGGACATTTCGTTGTTAACGGCAAGTTTGCAACACTGCCCTATCTAATGATGGCATTTGGAAAGGGAGTTAGGTGATATCCATCATCTAGTTTTTTTTTTAATTTGTTGTGCAGATATGTTTGAACGTGACCACCAAACAGCCCTGCTGCAGTTTTCTAACATTACATGTTCCCCACTTTACGACTTATGCCTGTCAAACTGCTTGGTTTTGTCTGCAGTGCTCAGCTGAAGCTCTCATCTCTGCTTCATGCGGTTTGTTGGCACTGTGCTAGAAAATCAGGGTGGAGCACAAGAGGCGATGAGTTTGTATGAATTGTGTCTGCCTCGTCTTCCGTTTGCATGTTTACGCACTTATTGTGTGGATGCATGATGGAGGGCTGACACTGAAATAAATGCAGATCATCGCAGTGATGGCTCACAAGGTTGTGCACCAAATCCTCTAAATTTTGGAGAAACCTTGTGATCTCTGATATAAAGCATCAGTTGAAGCCAGGATACTGAACGGCTTTACTTTTCCCAGCCACATCTGGTCAGTAGGTTTCATGGGATATTAATGAAACCTTTTAAATTTTGAGGTGTTCAGGATCAACAAGAAACACTGACTGTGTGCTGTCTTCTCAGGTAAAATTGTTGGTGTTTGATGACTCATTTGTGAATATCAATCTCAACAAACAGGATTATCTCTTAAACAAATTACTAAATAGATTCTGCTTAAGCAGTACTAATGCTTGTTTAATTCTTAAAATAACAGATAAATACCTTACCACCTGTGGTGGGTCAAAGTGGAGTGACTCTTCGGTTTCCTCTTGGGTTTTAAATGGTTTGCTGTACTCTTTTGTCTCAGTGCTGGTTAATGACAACCCAATCAGTCTATATTTTATTAGCTTTCAATAGACCAGCACCATTCTCACATTTGTTATTAAAGGCAGAACTGTTAGTGTTAATACAGACATGCTTTATTTCTCTAGCAGTAACTGCAGGAGCCAGTGGATGCAGTGAGCTGGTTTTACTTGAAAGTGCTCTTAGTCAGCCTCAAGTTTTATTAGAAGTTGACTTGAATAAGTGCATCTCAGTGGCCAGGCTCTATTCGGTGCTGTCGACAGTAAAAGAAACAGCAAACCAAATGTACATCACTGCAATAGAAAGCTTCAGTAGTTGCAAGAGTTGTTTTACTGGCACTTGTTTCCACTATCCTTTGTTTCCACAGGGGCATAAACAAAGGATAGTCTCAGGTCTTGTAGGGTATTTGTGTCTTGTAAAAGTAAAGACTGACAGGGTTGATTGATTGATTGATTTTATTCTTTCAAACATGCAGAACAGAACAATTGGGTTGTTGGAGGTTTTGTCTGAAAGGAGTAAAATGTACAGTTTTGCAGAGGGATCTGTTGTGTATTATGTGTCACCAGACAATAATGAGAGGGAGAGGCTCTTTGTCTTTGTGGTTTGGACAGGCAGAAGGGCAGATACCCATGTTACTCTCCATCCCTGACCTTCCAAACAGCTTGCCCTACTACTAGCTGACTGGCCATTACTGACCTGATGCCAGCAGCAAATGCCTGCATCTTACAGTTGACCTCTCTGACACATTGTTGGGATGAATTATATTGTAATTTATGAGGAAATGTCTGACAGTGTTGAAATTAACACTACTGCCAGCACATGCCAGAGGCAGTTGAATTCAGCCTTTGCTACCAGTTATAGTGTCGCACATGAGTACCACATTACGTCCGCAGAATCAGGCCCAGACTTTGTCCAGAGTTTTGTCACCTAACACACAACAGGAGATGGTGTGTGTCAAAGGTGTTCTCATTTACTGCAAATTTAGTTCATGCGCATGGGTAGAAAGCACAGGAGACGGAGCATGACACGGTCACGTAGCCAGTTTCCAGTTTGGTCATAAACAACCAAAGTCTCTTGCTGTACCGTAAATGTGTCTTAACAATTCTGGTGCCAGCTCTTAATGACATAAGTTCCCAAATCCTGTTGTGTCGCCAGTCAGATATTTTTGTCAGTCTTTTCCTCATTGTAAATGACCACTTTTCTTCACCATCCGATGTTTGTTTTCTTCCAGTTTCACGCTAGTCACATGATAGAATGTCATCAATACCCACGCTAGTATTGTGTGAATGCTCCAGACTCTTCACTGCTGTTTTCTCACATGCGCTCACTCCAGCTCACTTGGACATTACATGGCAGGGTTAAGTCCTCTTAATGTCTGGCTCATATATTTGAATTCTCACATACAGGTTATACAAAAGGAGAAATAATTTTTGATATTTAAGTAAAGTATTATGTGTGAAAATGAGCATTTTAACATGAAAAGACAGATTTACAAATGCCAAATACACTGTGCTCTACAACCCTGCAGAAACCTGTTAGGATGATGGCCCAGCCATTTCATTGGCAACCTACACTCACATTGAGAGATGAGTATTTTTTTCATCTGGTGCTTGAAATGTAGTTTTTATGTCATACTGATTGAATCCTTGATTGATGTGATTACCACCAACCCTCTGGCTGACAGAGACACCTTTTGGGTCCTAACGGCTGCAGATGAAATCTGAGCCAGATGGTCCCGCAATTTCATCATCAGCTAGTGATAAAGCTCATAGGAGGATTTCAGTCTGAGTGCTTTAACTAGGACAACCAGACAACTACAGAAGCTGGAGATGATTTACAGAATGTTCAGCCTCTCAGTCCTGTTAGTTAGAGGACGTTCTTGCAGTTCACATTCCCTGTAATTACCTTTTTTTTTTTTTAAAGCATCTATGAACAGGCTTGCACAAAGGCTAATAACAGAGCTGCACCATCTTATTGATTTTCATTGCTTGGCATAATAAATTATCCATATTTATCTATCTGATCCAGCACATTGATGCGCTGCAGGTGTGTAAATTACTATGGTTAGCTGTATCCTCATAGAGACATAGTCCACAAAAGCTGCTTAATCAAAAATGTTAATTCATTCATCTGCTTGCATTTGCTCATATAACTAAAGGTGTTAGTGATGAGGTGCTCAGGTCACGCTTTTGTTTCTGTTTGTAAATTTATGACTTGTCAGTGGGACAGCCAAATAAAACTATCAGAAACTGAACATTGCATAGCTGTTAGCCAGGTTTAGTTCTATGTTCCCTCATAATCATTGTGATTTTTTTTTTTTTTCCCCAGTCTCACCAAAAATCCTGAAAAGTTCAGAAATTTCAATGGCCAGGTTTTACATAATCTTTAATAATGTCAAGTTGAATTCTTATGTTTTAAAAACGTATCATAGGTGTTAACAGAAAAATATGAATCACAAAAGAATAAATTGATAAAGCTATTGCACAACAATTTTAATTTCTTGCCCTAATTCAAAATGATGCACCAGTCTGCACAAAAGACTTTTGTGTCCCCATTATGTTGACCTGGATTGTTCGTGCCCAACTAGACTCATAAAACCTTATAAACCCTGTCCTGAAATGCACGTGACATTGCCTTTTGATGGTATTTTGATGCATCTTTCAGTACTTTAGCTTTTCATGCATAGGTTGGTTTAGCTTGTCAGAAATTCTCCATGTTTTTTCTTTAAGATGGTCAAACCTGAATATAATGTCACTTTCCCAGGACACGGGTGACATGAAGGTGAAGTCACCAACAGAAAATGAAGGTGCTCCAGATTCCAGAAACAGGTGTGAAACAGAAGTGATGGTGACTGTCAGCATTGTCAACATTGTTGTGATGGTATTTTTGTGATGAGCTTCTGGGAAACAATTTTGTACACTCAGACTTTACTTTATGCCCTGGGGTCATGCTTCTTTGTTCAAACGTGGAAGCATTTAAAATAATGTACACATGGCTCATCTGCCTTGGACAGCAGGTGAAGTAACGCAAAGTTGTTATATGGTACTGCTGACTCTTATCAGAATCAGCTTTATTGTCCAGGTGTGTTGGACACACAAGGAATTTGACTCTGGTACAGCGGCTCTCATTGTGCACGTACATATCAACAAGCAAGGGAATGTGCATTAATAATATTATGAATATTAATAATTAATATTGTATTTATAAATTATGTTATCTTTTTCTCTGTTATATGGTACTGTGGACTCATATGTTATCTTTTTATCTAGATGCCTAATTAATTGGTCTATAGCAGTCCTACAGGTTATCAATGTAAATTAAGTTGCATGTATGTTGACTATGGTAGGATTTCCTTAAACTTTATTAGTAGTTAACAGCTTTTTTTTGTAGCATAATTTCTGAAAGATCTTCTGACACATTACATGTTTTGTAACATGCTTTCCCTGTTGTAGTTGCATGGTTTGATTTGAGTGAAATCCATCAAAAGTAGAAATGATAGAAGGCTAGGAGCTCTCATAAGTGAAGCCACAGTGGCATGATCGCCCCCTGGTGGCTGGCTGCAATAGAGGTAATAAATCCCACCTCCTTCATGTTAGTGGATGGGACATGAGCCACAGAAAAAACTCAAAAGTGCACATCAGATAAAAAGCTTGTTTTTAATAAGTTATTTGATGATATGAAAAATTGTATTTCTTGTTTTTGCATAGTGGGGGGAAGGTAAATGGTCTTGTATAGCGCCTTTCTATGCTTTTACAGCACACTCAAAGCGCTTTCACACATTATTCGGCCATTCACCCATTCGCACTCCCAAGCAGTCACACACCAGTGACATCACCAGGAGCAACTGGGGGTTTAGTGTCTTGCTCAAGGACACCTCAACATGTTGACTGGACAAGCCGGGAATCGAACCGCTAATCCTCCGGTTAGGAAACAACCTGCTCTACCTCCTGAGCCACAGCCGCCCCCAAAGGTGGTGACACTATGTCCATATATACAGTACATCAGTGGTGAGATGTCATTTTAGGCGGTACGCATTTTTGAAATGTGTAGTTCTTCTGGTTGGCTTCATAACTTCAGGGTTTGTGCACAGTGATACAGTGGATGTGGTTCATTACTGTTATGACTTGGTTTTTGTTAAATTCTAAATCTGACAGACGTGATGTTTTCCATAGAGATGGCTTTAGGACCTGGTCGGACTCATCATTTAATTAAACATAATCTCAAAGCAGTTAGCGCGATTACTGTAAGTGACTCTTTATTGTACAGTTTCTGCTGCCACATGTAAGACAATAAAATCATGGGGAGGAAGACGCATAACCATTATTACCTGTCAGTGGGCGGATTTACAGATGCACCACTACTGCACCCCGTTCCCCATACATCAAAATACAACAACATTTTCTGCTGAGCCAGTTAGTCTGATTATGTGATTGTGCAAATGTGCTCAGCACTGAAGCCTTAAATGAGCTTTTCATAGAGAGAAATCTAACACACTTTAATGATACATGCAGTGATGACAGCTGCCAGCAGCGCAGATGCAAGCATAAAGTTTATGCTTAAGTATTAATATATAGTAGATGACCTAATTTCACACACAGTGGTTCTAAATGTTCATGTAGAGGGCATGTGCCTTCAATGGTTGTTAGGAATATGGAATTGTAGAAAGAGCCATTTTTGGCTTCTCTGCCGTCATCTTATTGTGTTTTGTGCTGCTGTGATCCAAAACTCTGGCACAGTTGTTGGGCAGCAGCCAGAAACCCTCCTGCATGCCATAATCCACACAGTCAGAACATTTGGCCCACATTCAGATGGTGACATCAGGGTCCACAGGTTATTTGTTGGCTACTTTAGGTAGCTGCTTTCTTTTTTTGTGCAATGTCAAAGTGTTGCACAGGCAAATATGCAAACAGTACAGTTTTACTTAATAAATTCAGCAATGGCCTTTGTGTCCCTGGTAGGTCAGTTCTATATTCATGTTTTGAATATATATTATGTACTAGGTCCCTAATTTACTTTGCTCTTTTTGTGCAAACTACAGCAGCAGTAAAAAAGAGTAAACTTCCTTTGTGGCAGTGTCACTCCTACATCATCAGATGAAATGAAGAACGTGTGAATTCTGGGTTGCTTCCAGTCCTCGTGCTTACTCCAGAAGCATCACTGTTTATGTCACTATCCTCTTTCCTATACATCACATCTAACGCACACTGTCTTCTGTTCATTTGCCTGAACGCCTGTGCCTTGTTGTAGTTTTGCCAGTTTGTTGCAGGTCTCTAGAAGGATGTAAATTGGCTTTGTTTTTGTGCAGAGGTTTAGTCAGGCTGGCCCCAGTAGATTGAGGCTTATTGTAGCTCATTTAATGTTCTAGAGGATACCTGCTTTGGTGAAGTCCTTTTCAAGACAATGATGCAGTGTAAAAATAGACTTCTTCACATCAGTGTTGGCTGCACTGCACATTTATTGTGCCTCACACCAATGCTGCACTCTGAACAATAAATGAATATTCACATTAGCACTAATATGCTGTCGTGGCATCAGCTTCTTCAGCCAGTTCTTTAGGTGTCATAATGAGACGATAGAGTTTTGGGAACTTTGAAAAGAGCACAGTGGTTACCCAAGCCTGCTTGGCAGTGTCCTGTTTTTCTTTTATGTTGGCAACCTAGGAGGAGAAGTACGTTGCTCAGAGAATGTGGGTCAGCTCTTGTATGTACACAGAGACAGGAATTTTCCACAAGAGCTAACAGAGCTAGCAGACCAGACTGGTGATATGAGAGATGAAGAAAGCTGATGGAGGCTTTATGTAAAGATTGGGTTTTTGTTTCTTTTTGTTTTTTTAATGAAATGTTTGTTTATGTTGATTTTATTTGCTAGAAGGTGAGTGCTGTCAACAGCTTGGGAGCTGCAGTTTCTTTCTTTTAGAAATCACAGATTTTAGTTTTGTACTTTTGATGTAGTCTGTTATGCATATCCAGTGCTTACTTTCCCCCTCTGTCCTCTCCAGATGCAGTGTAGACTTGGCTGGTGACTGGTCTGCAGGCTCTCCACTTCTCTTGTCCCTGGAGACAGCCATTTGGGGGGCAGATTCCTAAATTCCCCTCCTCTAGGTCTGAACCTTTGTCTGGACAAAATCAACCACCCACCACTGGACTCCACAGCTTGTGCTCACCTGTGTTGCTTGGATCAGCACAGCTCATCTCCTGACTGAGGAGAGCGCAGCAGCTGCACAATATTCACCTTCTACCAGCTGATCCCTCCCAGCCCCGCCCACACAGCCCCATCACCATGGTGCTGTCACAACGACAACGAGATGAACTGTAAGTTGCCAACACATCTTTCTCAACATATGGTTCAGATTTGAAGATGGCACATCCGAAACGTGTAGATATACACACACCAATTGCTGTGTTTTGCACATCTGTTGTATCAGGTGACATGTTTTAATTTCACCATAACTTCATTTTATGTTTTGGAGTACCATGACTTTTTCTTGTGTACTGGCCAGAGCAGCTAGTCTTAAAGCAGCTCTAACTAACTTTTGCCTACTAACTTTTTACCATTACACAGTGAAAATCAAACCATTTATGCTTTGTCATTATGGGTTATTGATTGTATGCCGATGGGTAAAAATGGCAATTTTACCCTTTTAAATTTAAAGCCCCTCTTGCCCACGGTCACCCTCAAACTCTTGACCACTGGAGAATGAGTGAGAATCAAAACAAGCTCAGGCGATAACCCCTCTTCTGTTCCCTTTGCTCCTCCTGCCTTGTCTGTGAAACTACGTCATATGTGGTAACTACAGCTGGAGACGGACTCCGCAGCAGCAAGGAGAAATAATTCTAGACATTTTTTTTAATTGAGTTATTCGAATTTTTGCTAAATCCTAGTTAATGCAGCCTTAACAAACATTTTTGGATTAGCCATAGCAGACAGAGTGAAGAGTTAACGATAACAATATAGCGATAGCCAGACTTGAGCACCCGCTCTTCAGAAAACCAATAGATGACGTCACAATGGGTTTGTCCAGTTTAGGTATCACATGACAAGGCTCATAACATTCCTAACAATGTTTTTGTGTTTTTAGATTAGTTCTGTGGGAGGGGTCTGTTACCCCCCACCCCCACAGCTGACAGGAAAATGGTGTGGGGCCTCATGAGTCACATTCAAATATCTGTTGCATTCCACCCACTGGAGATGCCACTTGGCTCAGTCAGTGCTTTCATTGAGTTTGCTGGCCATAAAGTGTCCTTAAGAGCAAATTTCCTGGCTGGCTGCATCATCTGGGAGGCCTACTGTGAAAACCAGCAGCTGATTAGGCAGTGTAGCAGAAGGAGTGATTGGAACAGTGACCGGTGTGCCATTCATGCTAATCTTTCATTGGATGCCATTCTTTCTGTGGCACCTTGTTTATCATTACAGACCACCATTTTGTTCACACTGCAGTCAGGGGAATTGGTGAATCTACAATAATTTTAATGTGTGTGTGTGTGCGCGCCATTACATTTTTTTTAAAACTTAAAATCATAAAGCATGAAATGGTTCAACATCAACCACAGCATCTGTTTTATTTCTACAGTGTGGATCAACAGTGAAATGCCTTTTATCCTGTTTTGTCACCACTACAGTCAGATGCTGTGATTGTGCAGCATCTTCACAACAACCTTTCTTTTGGCATAGCCAAAGAAAAGGACATTTGTTTTATTCAAGGGTCAGGGGACTTGTCCCTGCTGGCACGTAGTGTAAGTAGACATGGAAAACAAAATGTCTGTTCCCTGAAAGACCTGGAGGCACCAGTTTGCAAAAGGGCCTTTGCTGTTGAACTTTCTCTTTGCTTTACAGAGTAAATCCCCTCGGTCTTGTCCATGTCTTGGGTTACAAGATGGCTATATTTTTTCCCCCATCATCCCCTGACTGTGAATGTAATTGCATAACACATTAAATGCCAAGATTTCTGCCATTCAAGGGACATGGAGTTGAGTTAAATGAGGTATAGGAAAATACTGTGTTAACTGCGTTTCATTAATCCTTCCAGGCAGGGTGCACAGTCAGACTGTACCTGGCTAAAAAAACCAAATTTGTTACATTCCACAAAAAATGGGCTGGTCACAATTACTGGCACCTTTTCAAAGTCATCAAATAGTTGTATTTCAAGCATGTGATGTTCCTTTAATTTGTAATGAAACTCACCTGTAGCAATCAACAGGTGCTGGCAATATAGAAATCACACTTGCAACCAGGTAAAATGGAGAAAGGTTGACTCCATGCTCAGTGTGGTCCACTGAAAAGAAAGAAGAGCCAAGAATTGTCTGAGAATTTGAGAACCACAATAGTGGAAAAGCATGGACAATCTCAAGGCTACAAGTCAGAGATCTGGCTGTTCCTGTGTCCAATGTGCGCAACATTGTCTACGTTTACAGCCCATGGCGCTGTAGCTAATCTCCTTGGACGTGGACGAAGGAGAAAAACAGATGACAGATTGCAGTGAAGGATTATTCGAATGGTGGATAAATAACCTCATCGACTTTCAAATTCAAGCTGACGTGCAGGCACAGGGTGCAGCAGTGTCAGCTTGCACTATCTGTTGCCATCTGAATGAAAAGGGACCCTCTGGGAGGTGACCCAGGGGGACCCCACTGCTGACCCAGAAACATAAAAAAGCCAGATTGGAGTTTGTCAAAACTTACCGGATGAAGCCACAATCCTTTTTGGAGAATGTCCTGTGGTCAGGTGGGACTAAAATAGAGGTTTTTGGTCGAGCACATCATTCTGCTGTTTTCAGAAAATGAAACGAGGCCTTCAAAGAAAAGAACACAGTCCCTACAGTGAAGCATGGTGGAGGTTCACCGATGTTTTGGGGTTGCTTTCCTGCTTCAGGCACTGATGTCTTGACTGTGTGTATGGCATTATAAAATCTTAAAACTACCAGTGAATTCTGGGGCACAATGTAGGGCCTGGTTTCAGGAAGCTGGGTCTCTGTCAGAGGTCATGGGTCTTACAGCAGGACATTGACCCAAAGCATATGTCAAAAAGCACCAAGAAGGAGTTTCAGACAATGTGCTGAAGTGGCCAGCAGTGGGTCCAGATCTAAACCCCATAGAGCACCTGTGGAGACATGTCAAAACAGCAGCTGGGAGCAGGAACCCTTCAAACCTGTGAGACCTGGAGCAGCTGGCAAAAGAAGAGTGGTCCAGAATTCCACTATAGAGGTTCAAGAAACTCACTGCGATTGAGTTCTGTTATTTTGTCCAACGAGTGTGCTGCCAAATATTAAGTTGAGGATGTCAATAATTCTGTCCAGTCAATTTTGGGGTATTTTGTGGAATGTATCAGATTTGGCTTTTTTGTGTTATTCCAATGCAAACAAAAGAAATAAACATGGGGATGAAGAATGACTGATATAGGATGATGGGTCTCTTTCTCTTTCTCTTTCTCTTTCTCTCCCCAGTTTTCTTACTTCCTTTTACCCAGTTTTTGTTTTTCTCTTGTATTTTGTAACCTAATTTTTGCCTTTTTTTTTTTTTTTGATAAAAAGGACATGGTTTAAGTAATAGGAGCAACCTCCTGGGTGTACTGTAAATACATGAAAATTTTTTTTGTCCTCCACAGTATCCACTTGCTGGTTTTCTGATCACTTGCTTTTCACGTCAACCACAATTTTCCATTTTATGTTTGATAATACATGTGTATTCATTATAAAATTGCTGCACTTAGTGAATTAATTGATTAGTTGAGATTATAGGCAATGCAAATCAGCTGGGTTTTATTGCCTTTTTTAACTTAGACATTTTTCTAGCATTACAGCCATGCATTGCTAGTGGCCTTGTGTGTACTTGGCAGAGACGGTGGTTATATCATCACACAACACTGGCCTGTTGTCTTTTGCTGTTTGCACAGTGGTTGTCATCTCAGAACAACCACTGGTACAACTTCTGTAAGCTTGAGGGAGCATAAACAAGACCATCAGAAAATATCTTCACATGGTGGTTGTACAGTTGGCTTTCAAATTAAACATGCAAGTGTGTGGACAATGCGCTCGTATAGAACAAAAACTGTCCACTGTGATATGTGCTCCTGAAGCAAACCATAGGAAGGGGAGTTTTATATGTGCCTTTCAGCTACTTCTGATTAAACATTCATCAGCAGTTTTGAAAGACTGACCAGGTCGATACAGCGTTTGTTCTAGATGTGCTTCTTTAGTAAGGTTTGTGCCTGTTGACAGATAAAAGGGCACAGGGCATTGGCCTCAGGCAAGCTAGACTCCACCTCTCAGATTCACAGCGCATTTATATTCTGTTTGTAGCTGATGGGAGTGCTGTGTGCCTTCCTGTATTGTCCTACCAGCAGTCTGAACGTAAAAATTATTCAGTTTATTATTGTATATGACAAAGTGATCAAATCCTCCTGTTTTAGAGCCTATTGATTGGTCAGCTAATTATTGCAACTCCATTGGTATCACAGTTTTTATAGTTTGTTGGAATAGAAATTCCTACTACAGAGAAGGTATTATTCATTCAACTTGCAACTTCAGCATTGTTTCACTCAAATTTGCTGCATAAAAATGTAATATAAAGTTTGATTATCCAGTGACTATTGAAGCAGAAGGGTCCAGGTGCAATTTACCTATTTTATTTTATTTTATTTTATTTTTCAAACTCCATTTGTAACTTTGTACACAGTAAAATATTTTAATCAGGTAATATTTTTTAAATTTACACAAAATGTAATGAGCCTTGTCAGCAGGTAGAGGCTCAGTTAGTCAGAGTTGCTCATGTCTACAATGATGTAAAAGTGCAACTGGGAGGAAGTGGTATCAGTGGCATGACAAGCTGGATGTCTGACTCATGGCTCTTCTCATAAGGATGTAGTCATGCAACTCTCCCTCATCTCTTCCCTGATATCGGTATGAGCCACTCCATTAAGGGTTTATAGCCATGTTACACCTGAGGTCTGCCTGTCCTCAGTACTGTTTTATCTCATGTGGGGCTTTTGTAGACTGATGTCACTTGTACCTTGTTGCAGTTTTTGAATTGCTGTAGCATGGTTTTCAGTCATGGTCACATGCAACAATCTTTGGCATCTAACTAAAGTAGACAAAGTGTGCAGCTACAATACAGGCTTTCTATTTTTCCTTTTTCTTTCATCTGCCTGTTCTTTGTCCACATACTTGCCTTGCCCTCTTTATCACTATCTCCCCATCACATCATTTAGCTGTGGGTTGCCAGTAACCATAGAAACCAGCCAGTTTGCTCTCCTTCTGTGGACATTATCTCCCTACTTCCCCTCTTTTATTTATTTATTTATTTCTCTTTTCCTCCATCTCTGGGGACTGTACATATTGAAAACTGCATGTTGGTGTATGTCTTGTTTGTTTGACACATCCAGGGTGAAGTGGAGGTCAGGGTAATGGTGGATCCTCTGTGTTATTGTCTTCTTTCAGTGCTGAGGCTCACTTACAGATGTCTGCTCTGACAGTATTGAACACTGGTACTTAGATATGCTTTTTAAGTGCATATATTTGTGTTGTAGTGTGGCTGTGTTGTTTTTAAGGCTGCAGCAAAATGCCAGCTATAAGGAGGAGATATATTCAGCTTTCAGTTTTACTGGACCCATCCAAAATACAAAGATTTTTGGTATACAGTTGGATAAGAATGAAAAGAAGAAAATCCTCACATTTGAGATGCTGTTAGTTATGCGTTTTCTTTTCTTGGAAACAAAGTAAAATGTTTGATCAGTAATCATGATACTTGACTATTCATTTTCTGCTAATGGACTACAGTTGAAGTCAAAGCTGATGTACACCTTAGCCAAATACAATTAGGCTTAGCTCTTCACAACTCTTGACATTTAATCCTATAAACATTCCCTGTCTTAGGTCAATTAAGATTCCCAGTGGGTCAGAAGTTTACATACACTCAGTTAGTATTTGGTAGGATTGCCTTTGTTGAGCTTGGGTCAAATGTTTCGGGATGCGCCTTCCACAAGCTGCTTACCATAAGTTGCTGGAATTTTAGCCTATTCCTCCTGCTTACCATACGTTGCTGGAATTTTAGCCTATTCCTCCTGACAGAACAAGTGGAACTGAGTCAGGTTTGTAGGCCTCCTTTCTCGCACACACTTTTTCAGTTCTGCCCACAAATTTTCTATTGGACTGAGGTCAGAGCTTTGTGATGGCCACTCCAATACCTTGACTTTGTCCTTTAAAACATTTTGCCACAACTTTGGAAGTCCACTTGGGGTCATTGCCCATTTGCGACCAAACTTTAACTTTCTGGCTGATGTCTTGAGATGTTGCTCCAATATACCACATAATCTTCCTTCCTCGTGATGCCAATATATTTTGTGAAGCTGCAAACCGTAGTCTGCTCTTTTTATGGCGGTCTCGGAGCACTGGCTTCTTCCTGGCTGAGCGGCCTTTCAGGTTATGTCAATAAAGGACTCATTTTACTGTGGATATACAGTGGATATAAAAAGTCTACACACCCCTGTTAAAATGCCAGGTTTCTGTGATGTAAAAAAACGAGACCAAGATAAATAATTCCAGAACTTTAGCCACCTTTAATGTGACCTATAACTTGTACAACTCAATTGAAAACAAACTGAAATCTGTTTTTCAGTGGGAAGTAAAAATAAAAAACTAAAATAATGTGGTTGCATTAGTGTGCACACCCTTAAACTAATATTTTGTTGAAGCACCTTTTGATTTTATTACAGCACTCAGTCTTTTTGGGTATGAGTTTATCAGCAATGCACATCTTGACTCTGCAATATTTGCCCACTCTTCTTTGCAAAAACGCTCCAAATCTGTCAGATTGCGAGGGCATCTCCTTCGCATCCTACAGCAAAAGCCATGGTCCGCAGAGAACTTCCAAAGCATCAGAGGGATCTCATTGTTAAAAGGCGTCAGTCAGGAGAAGGGTATAAAAGAATTTCCAAGGCATTAGATATGCCATGGAACACAGTGAAGTCAGTCATCATCAAGTGGAGAAAATATGGTGCAACAGTGACATTACCAAGAGCTGGACGTCCCTCCAAAATTGATGAAAAGACAAGGAGAAAACTGGTCAAGGAGGCTGCCAAGAGGCCTACAGCAACATTAAAGGAGCTGCAGGAATTCCTGGCAAGTACTGGTTGTGTAGTACATGTGACAACAATCTCCTGTATTCTTCATTTGTCTGGGCTATGGGGTAGAGTGGCAAGACGGAAGCCTTTTCTTACAAAGAAAAATATCCATGCCCGGTTACATTTTGCAAACACACATTTGAAGTCTCCCAAAGGCATGTGGGAAAAGGTGTTATGGTCTGATGAAACCAAGGTTGAACTTTTTGGCCATAATTCCAAAAGGTATGTTTGGCGCAAAAACAACACTGCACATCACCAAAAGAACACCTTTCCCACAGTGAAGCATGGTGGTGGCAGCATCATGCTTTGGGGTTGTTTTTCTTCAGCTGGAACTGGGGCCTTAGTCAAGGTGGAGGGAATTATGAACAGTTCCACATACCAGTCAATATTGGCACAAAACCTTCAGGCTTCTGCTAGAAAGCTGAAGATGAAGAGGAACTTCATCTTACGGCACGACAATGAGCCCAATCTGACAGATTTGGAGCGTTTTTGCAAAGAAGAGTGGGCAAATATTGCAGAGTCAAGATGTGCATTGCTGATAAACTCATACCCAAAAAGACTGAATGCTGTAATAAAATCAAAAGGTGCTTCAACAAAATATTAGTTTAAGGGTGTGCACACTAATGCAACCACATTATTTTAGTTTTTTATTTTTACTTCCCACTGAAAAACAAGATTTCAGTTTGTTTTTCAATTGAGTTGTACAAGTTATAGGTCACATTAAAGGTGGCTAAAGTTCTGGAATTATTTATCTTGGTCTTGTTTTTTTTACATCACAGAAACCTGACATTTTAACAGGGGTGTGTAGACTTTTTATATCCACTGTAGATGCTTTGGTACCCGTTTCCTCCAGTGTCTTCACAAGGTCCTTTGCTGCTGTTCTGGGATTGATTTGTACTTTTCAAACCAAAGTACGTTTATCTTTAGGAAACAGAACGCGTCTCCTTCCTGAGCGGTATGATGGCTGCGTTGTCCCGTGTTGTTTATACTTGCGTAGTATTGTTTGTACAGATGATTGTGGTACCTTCAGGCATTTGGAGATTTCTCCCAAGGAAGAACCAGACTTGTGGAGGCCCACAGTTTTTCTGAGGTCTTGGCTGAATTCTTTAGATTTTCCCATTATGTCAAACAGGTACTGGGTTTGATGTATAAGCCTTATAATACATCCACAGGTGCACCTTCTATTGACTCAAATGATATCAATTAACCAATCAGAAGCTTCTAAAGCCATAACATCATTTTCTGGAATTTTCTAAGCTGTGTAAAGACACAGTCAACTGAGTGTATGTAAACCTCTGACCCCCTAGCATTGTGATACAGTGAAATAATCTATCTGTAAACAACAGTTGAAAAATGTACTTGTGCCATGTATAAAGTACCCGTCTTAATGAACATGCCAAAAGATGTTTTTTTTTTTTTAACATGACATTTGTGGAGTAGTTAAAAAAAAAAATTCAATTTTAATTAAGTGTATGTAAACCTCTGACTTCAACTATAATTCATTAGTCAAGTGATTGTTGCAGCTCTAGTTTTGCTCAAATGACTTGGTTGTGTGTGCTCTGCCGTCTTTACATTATGCAAAACATTTCACATCTGCTGGAGCTATATAAATAAATGGTTCCACCACATGGTTTACATGCACTACTGAAAGTTGGATACAAACGGTTTACCAAGGTGAATTTTGTTTGCTCCCATGTGCTGTCTATTACAGCATTATTGTAGTATTACTGTGTCCAGTAGCTGTTGTATTTGTTAGGCCTATTTGTGTTCTGAGAGAAAGCACAAGTTCTTATAACTGAATATACTCGGGATAACTCGGATGCTACAGATAAGCAAGACTTGCAACAGACCGGCTGTCAGGAATGGATAACCTCCTGCTAACCTTGAGCTGTAATAAGGTCTGCTCCTGTTGTCGGGGATTCAGGTGGGCAGAGGAAGATGGGGGTTTCAGTGCATTAAACACCGCAGGGGGCACAGGCTGGGCTGACAGATTGTACCCCCCACCTCTCCCACCGCTTCATGTTGGCATCTTGAAGCACTGCTGCCTGACAGCTTGTCTGGCTTTTCCTGGTGTTGAGCACAGGGGGGCTGGAATCACCATAATATGGAATATGGCATAGCCACATCTATCTTTGCATAATTCATAATGTTCAGTTTTTGTTGACATTGTTGGAAATATGTAATTTATCTTATAGATGTCATAGTCGTTTGACATTTTTCCTGTTTACATGAAACAACATCAACTATAACCTCACTGTTCTGATGGGATAAAAAAACAGAACATTATGTGAATCTAAGAAGGTTTTGTGGCACAACAGTTGTATTTGTTGCATAAAGCCATTATGAGCATTTATACTTGCGCGCTGGTGTGTCTGTCACCTTGAAATTGCACTACGCTAGTTGGCCGTGGGGTTTCAGTGTGTTGCAATTTTGAGTGCACAATGAGTGTACATTTGCTTGGAATCACTGAACATAGATTTGTGAAATAAAGTTATCCAGTTCAATTCAAAGTATACTCTATTCTATATACAGTGATACTGAGCTATACCCAACCTCAACTCATATTGCCTTCCTGTGTTTAAATTCATAAACTTTGAAGAGTGCATGGTGTGCATACACACTGAGGGGAGCATCTTGGTTTAAAAATAAAGTCAAATTAATAATTCACTTTTCTACACCTTCAGAAGAGTCTAATTAGATAGGAGGGGGAAGTCCAAACTTTTGAGACTAACTGCTGGGATCCTCAATAATTGCTGAGCTTGCAGTTGTAAACCATGCATGCGTGTGCGCGTGCACACTTTTGTCTCTTGGAAACAGTCCAGTAGACAAAAGCAAGAAAAGTGAATGTAGTCTCCTCTCTCCTTGCTTTCAGTTCTGCCTGTCTTATCTATTATCTGGACATCTGTCTTCACATACAGTATTTCTGATGGTATTACAGTTACACAATGTTGCTATCATCTTTGTGTCGGCTTTCTCAAAGGTCCGGTGTCTCTGAACATCTACTTGTATTTGCCTCAGAACAAGATGAACTGGAATAAAAATACCAGTAGCCAGAAGCCTATTGAGTTCATAGGGTTTATCCTACTGCTCAAAGATTTGTCTCCCTTTGTGAGTATGTTGGTGATGGTGGGATGTACACTGGCTCATTTTCACCATATCAACACCAGGCTTTCCCATTATTTGCCCACAGCAACTAGAGCTCATTATAGCAGCCAGACAGATATGTTTTCAGTTTGTACAAAATAGGCAGAGAGGGCTGTGTGTGTCAGTGAGCAGCAGACTATGTATTGTTATTGGGCTCTGTATTATACTGGCTTAATGCATGCACAGCATTTCAATTGAATATCTAGAAACGTGATAACAGTCTGAATGTGTGAAGAGCTTGTAACTTGTACATCTTTGTCTGACACACTTCATGAACGTGCTCATTTTGTCTTTGTTTTACAGTGTTGAATCCAACTCCAGCACTCGCGTTGGTTCTTGTCACTTTAACCACTATATCGTCTGTTAATCAGGGGAACTAATTATAGGTTTTCTTTGTCTGTTTCAGAAATCGAGCGATAGCCGATTATCTACGTTCCAATGGGTATGAAGAGGCATATTCCACTTTCAAGAAGGAGGCGGAATTAGATAATGTGAGTAGATTAAGGATGGACACATACATCCGCACAGCCAATCAGACCAATTTAAACAAACAATATGTCTTGATTTGTACTCAATTTCTCACTTGAGTTAACATGTTCGAGTGTGACCGGGAGCACCTGCACCTAATTATGGTGGTCTGTCTGATTAGGGGCTCTGCTACATGCTCCTGCTAACTGATTGTGAAGAAAGCTTTTATCCACTTGTAAATATTGCAATTACAATACCACTGTGACATTTAATTAGTTATGTGTTGTGTCACGCACACACAAGTACCCAGCCCACTTGGATGTTTCGGACATCAACAAATACAGTTGCAGTGGTGAAATGTTTGTCAAACATGAACATAAATTCTTACGTACATTGTAAAAGAACAACTTCTGTCCCAGGCTCTACAAATAAAATCAACCACACAAAAGGTTCCTTTCATGTAACACTGCTAAGGTTTCTTATTTATCAAAAATTAATAACATTTTATTTTCAGTGTGCCACATCATTAAACTTTGCGTACTTGTGTGTTATGTTTGTAAAATGTGGTTTGGTTTTGTTCAGAGTGAATTCTATGTTCTTTACCTTAGTCGTTTGTGTAGCAGGTTTTAAGCTTAATGGTGTGTACTAGCAGGTTTTCATAGGAAGTCGTGCTCTGGTTTTACCTCATCTTGTGAAAGAAAACGTATATATCTAGATGAACACACATTCAAGCACACACTGCACATTGACTGGCAGGCTGCACTGAAGTCTGGCATGTTGTTTTATGTGTCCCCCCCTGTCTGCTTGTGTGTGTTGGTGTAATGAGCAGAGTGTCCAGGCAGATGGCAGATTAGATGATGGCAGACTTGTTCAAACTAGGTTCCCTTCTCTCTCTCTCTCTCTCTGTCTGTTTTCTCCTTCCTGCCTCTGTAGTGCCTCAGTTCATATCTTTTTATACACCTCGTGTTTGTCTGAGGAATCACCTCTTGTTATTGAGAAGTGTTAAACATAGGTGCTGGCGCTGCCTGCAACAGTACTCGCCTTGAGGATGTCTGCTTTTGTTTCCAGCCAAGGCTGAGGATCTAGCTGTGAAATTGGAGTGCAGCACTAATTTTCTCCTTCACTGACACTCGTGGCTGTCTGTCAATGTGGGTTTTTGATGCTTTGATAGCTAATATCAGCTTCAGGGCATGGATATACACACAGTGCCACCAAAACAGTTGGATTGTGTTCATAGAATAAGATTACACAAGGCAGAAATTCAGTTTTATTACTCTTTGTCTGTGTATTTTAAATATTATACTGTTTATTTAATTATATTTAAGATATTACTTTTTATAGGCACTGTATACAGTTTGTGATTTATTTGCCAATCATTTTCTCAATTTAGTGGATAAATTGTGTGGTCTATAAAATATCGGGAAACAGCAATAAATAGCATCACAGTATAATGCAGCACCATGTGATATCTTATCGAATCAACAGTCCAGAACTGAAAAAAAGTTGCATTTTGTCTAATGTAAGATCAAGAAAAGCAACATATTCTCATATTTGAGAAGCTGGAGCCATCAAATATTTGCCATTTTTTCCTTAAAAACAAACCAATGATCAGTTGATCAGATCAAGGTGTGTGTGCACCTTGAAGTTGTTTATGTAAAAGGTGGCACTGAAGTCATGGTGTTGGCCTGCAGGTGGAATCAGGGACTGGCACAAGTTGACTTCCACCACTGCCTGCACTACTGGGTGTGTGGCTGTAAGCTGCCTAAGCCTTTCTTGTCTGCTGAAGATTAGCTTGTGTAAGAAGGATTAGAGCTAGGGTGTGCGTTTGTGTGTGTTAAGTGTGCAGTAGGTTGGCAGTGTGTGGCAGTCATCATTGGCCTGTGATTGGTGTGTAAATAATTCCCTGTTTTTTCTTACTATAGTCAAAGACCTCAGCATCCCAACCCAGCTGGTCCCCTTCCCACAGGCCGCACTAATAATGCCGAGTCCACGATTGTGATTGGCTTTCATTGTTCAATTAGCTGATCTCTTCTTTCTCCCCCCACCCCCACCCCTTTGCCACAGAATGAAGAATTGGATAAGAAGTATGCCGGCCTTTTGGAAAAAAAATGGACCTCAGTCATCAGATTACAAAAGAAGGTTTGGGGGGGTTTTCCTTGTCAAACAGTGCTTGTAGTCTTGTGAATGGTTTGTGACATTGGCTGCTGTGATGGTGAAAGGAAGTCTACCAAAAAAGAGTATTAACCTGACCATTAATTTGTTTAAAATGCACACTTCAGCAAACCTAACACCTTTTAAATCTTATGTTTAATCAGTGTTTGCATTCCCTCACTGGTGTTAGTTATGTGTGCATATTACTTTCTGCTGCTACACTGTTAACTTGTACCTGTACATTCTATGTAGGTGATGGAACTTGAATCCAAACTGAATGAAGCTAAGGAGGAGATCACCCTGGGTGGGCCTGTAAGTCAGAAGCGTGACCCCAAAGAGTGGATTCCACGTCCACCAGAAAGGTACGCATTGAGTGGCCACCGCAGTCCAGTCACCCGTGTTATCTTCCACCCAGTCTTCAGTGTCATGGTGTCAGCTTCTGAGGATGCAACAATAAAGGTCAGTTTGTCAACAAATTTGTTGCATAGGTTGTGTTAACATAGATTATGGAACTAATGTTCTTCATGTTTATATTAATTGAAATGTTCAACAGTTTTTCAGGGTTTTCATACCATGTCCTGCAGAGAGCTGGGGGTCTGCAAGTTTCCCATGTAAAAACTGCAGCCGGTGATTTCATTGGTTACTTTATTCTCTCAGGCAGAATGTGTGCAAATCAGGAAAACTGCTTCTTAAGCCTGTAATAAAACCTGCACAGTTGTGCTCCTCCTCCTCACATGATACGTTCTGTGCATCTACTCATGTTTCAATTCAACATAGCCATCTGTTATGTACTTAAATTATGCACACCTCTCCATACATTATAAGGTTTAGAAAGCCATAATTGATAACAGAGGCCTTGATGATAACTGTTGTTAGTTTTATCAGAGTTTGTAAGCCTGTCAGTTTTCCAGGAATGAAGAGCAGCTGCCGTGCTTGTCTGACATTTTGGTTTTTACAATATTTTTCACTGTGGAATGGGTATAAATTTTGCAGTGGCCAAATGGCTATGGCGGTGTTTTTTCCTTGGACTTGGATGTGAAGCTCTCTGTATTTGTAGAACTTATCCAGTCACAGTGGTTGTCATGCCTTCATCAGATCAGATGGAGCTTTCAGCTCTCATTAGCATGAGAGCAGTAAAGTTACAGCCGCAGTGTATTTTAGCAGTGTGACACAAACTCTTGTCAGCCCCTACCTACTCTTCTGTCATGTGATTTTCACTGAAAGTAACTACACCCTCAAATTTTATTACAGGCCTTTCTCACTATTTTTATGCTTCTGAACTGGTGATGGCACAGTCGCCATGGCCAGAGGCATTGTGTTTTCGGATTGTCCATACATCCATCTGGCCCATTCTTGTGTAGCCTGGACAGCAAAGCAGATCTCGCAGTCAGAGCTAATTAGCCATGAGAAGCAGCCGTCTGATTTTCATTTTCTTTGCTGGAAAGTGTGGTGAAGCCCTGACTGTATCACTAGAAGTGCATTTACAACCCTTTGGGAGTCCCTCTGTGTCCCTGCGTTGCCGTGTTACTATATGAGGCTCTCTGATATATGCCTGCGTGGGAGTATTGGTGTGCAGCCTTAGCCCTTCTGTTAATAATGGTTCATGTTACTTTTTGTTGGCGCTAAATATCATGTCAATCTCTGAATACAACGCAGTTATTGACGGACCCTTGTGTTTACCCCTACTGCATAAGAATAAATCTTATTCATATTCAGTATTATTTTTGGACAGTCTTTATTGTGGAGGTGAATAAATCAGTGCTAATGCTGTCAGGTTCAATTGTTTTCTACAACAATTCTTTCTACAAACCATTTGTTCAGTGTACAAACACCTTCCAGCTACATACAGATAGCACCGCTGTGTCTCTGTGTGGGTAATATTTGAGTATGCTAAGGTTGTAATTGAACCATGTTTGGGCTAAAACAGGAACTTGTGTTTATAGAAACATAACACTGCACCAACAGTATGGTTTCAAAGACAAATAGTTTAAATAAAGATGTATCTGTGACTTCCCTTCCTAGACACGCCCTGGATTACATGTCTCTCTCTGTCATGGGTGTATCCCTAGTTTCCATATATAAACTCCATGGTCTATTTTTGCAGCACCGTCTCTCTCTTGCCTCACTGCACAATGACAATACTCTGAGAGCTGTTTGTTCTGTATATTTTATTCATGAGACAATAAAGAGACATGTACATCTCCTCCTTGGCTGCACCCACACAGCAAGGATCCCTCTCCCTGTTTTGGCATCTTGCTTTTCCAACCCCACCCCTCCCTCCTTCTGCAGCCCCACCCTCCAGCATCCTGCCTCATTTATCTGCCACTTCAAGCACCAGCTGCCCCATCATGATTACCCTCATGAAGAGTCAGGCCTGTGGCCCCTGCTTTTCTGCACCTCTTTCCTGACTTTTTTTTCTTTCCCAGTGCCTGAAAATCGGGCAGAACTGCAATTTTGCTCTTTTAATTAATTTCTTTTGTTAGTTGACTTTTTATTTGTTGGACAAAACACATAATTTTTTTGCCCTTTTGTGTTCTTACCTGTTCATGTTTGTGTTGACCTCTTAGTTTTTCCAGTCTCGGGCCCTTTATCCTCCCCCTCTTTTCCATTGTCCTCCTGACGTGGCAGATCTTTGCATGGCAACATGTTACCTTTGAACTCAGCTCTAACCTTTCACAATATGTAAATCAGCACACCTAGAGCATAGAGCTGTGCTCACTCAGACATGTCAGCTGGCTAAGTTATTTTACATGGGGGAGGGGAGCTTAGGTGTAAGCTTACACATTTCTTACTTCATAAATGGGCCATAGAACAAAAGTCTTTGTATAACTGCTGGCTTTTTGGTAGCTGCTTAAATAATGCCCTGGAGAAATGCCAGTAAGAATCTTCAGTCTTGCAGCACAGAGTTACAGGTAGAATTTAGATGCTGTTGAATGCAAGTACACTGTTAGACCAGTTGTTCCTCCAAACACAATAAGTGCATTGATCCTTTCCAGCATAAACCCCCCTTGTGTACCTTATGGCCATCTGCACTGTCTGGAGCTTCCTTTAATGGACAGAGGGGAAGAACGGGGGGTGCAGGGTTCCTGTCACCCATTTTCCCCCACCCCAAAAGAAGAACCAAGGAGGACTTATCCCTTTGTGGCAAATCTTCTGTCTGCTTGAAAGCCAGAGACACAACAGTTTTTATCAAGCTAGCAAACCAGGTTCACTACTATTCACCCCAGATTCTGTTTGTGCTATAACAGGCAGCACTGTACTTGGCGCAATAAACTGTCTCTTGGGTTTTATTGGGGCTAACTGTAACCCTAATCAGCATCCTGGCACATGCATCTCTGCCATTAGCAACAGCAATGTGTCATGGATGCAGTAATTCAATACACAAAGAATGTGTGGTGGGTGCAAACTGTGAGCTCTAAGATGAATATCATGGCAGAGTAAGTTTTAGTATTTCTGCCAACAGCATGTCTCATTGTTAGGGCTGCAACTTTGCTCAGCAGTTTGGGTCTCTCCTCTCAGCTTGTTTTGGCTGCCGGTCTGCTCAGCTGAGACACTAGGGGACATGGGGCAGCAGATGATGTGGCATTTGGGGGCTTTGCTGTGGTTTGGAAATGGATTGAGTTTGAAATGAACAGCATAAGTGATATCTCACTGACATGCAGACTGGGGTTAGGTGCAGCTGTCAGTAACATTTGTATGTTCCTCTAAAGATGATGCAAGAATGTGCTTTCTTCATCAGGTGTGGGACTATGAGACGGGAGACTTTGAACGCACACTGAAAGGTCACACAGATTCGGTGCAGGACATCTCATTTGACCAGACTGGCAAACTGCTAGCATCCTGCTCTGCAGACATGACTATCAAGCTGTGGGATTTCCAGGGCTTCGAGTGTATCAGGACCATGCATGGTAAGAAGACACAACAGTGTATGTCTTTTAAGAAGTGTGGAGGTGCTGACAATAGTACACAACTGCTACCATTTATATCATCTATGTGAACATGCTCTGTTATGGCTCACACATTATTGCCTTATGAATGTAGCTGTGGGCAGGGCTCAGGTGGCACAGATGCTGTTCGTTATCACGTTTGATGCTGCTGATGAGGCTCTCTGCTCCATTTCACAACACCCTATGCTGAGATCCAGCTTTGACAAATGAATCTGTTTAGCCATAGTACCCACAGTACTCCCCACACTGCAGCACAGTGTATTCCTACAGACATTTGCATCCAGCTCTTTTTATAATGTAATAATTTAAATGGTAAAAAACTCATTATAGTAAGCCAATCGATATTCCTTTTTCTTGTCTGAGAAGCTAATGTGCCATTGGAGTAGACCTTTGGCACACACACACCCTTTATACCCTAATTATCAGATTAATTGATGGCAGCGTAGCTTACATGTGCCCTCAGGCCATACTGATTCTGAGGCAGTGAAATCATGTTTTCTCTTGTTGGAATTGTGAGAATGCTCCTGACCAACCATCCAGCAGCCCAAACACAAGCCTCTCTTACGCAGATTCCACTTTATTTGTGATAAGCTGGCCTGTTTTTATTGCGACTTCTTCCATTTACACTGAACAAAACAAAAATGGCATTGTTGTGAGCCACTGGCATACTTCGTTAAACAAACAAGGCACGGCCGCACTGTAAAGAAAACACGCAACATGTAATACTTTCAGTTAAACTGAGCCTGATGTCTTAATGTTTTCCCCACCATTTCTCCTCCATCCTCTTTTTTTACCCTGTTGTTATCCACTTTTAATTCATCTACCCAACCTTTCCTGCTTTTCTTTATCCACTCCTCCTCTTTTCACATCTTTAAAGAACATGAGTCTGACTGGTGAAGCAGATGAGTGCAGTTTTGGACAGCAGGGTTAATTATCCTCTTCAGCGCTACATAGCACTTTTCTGTGTGGCTGTCACCCATTATTATAGCCTGATGGCATGTGTGTGCGCACACAGACACACATCCACCCATCCACCCATCCACCCAAAGCTAAGCTGGCCTTTTAGAGTATACTTAATAGTGTCTTCATCTGTTTAGCAGCTTGAATATGGCCCAGCATCTAGGTAATTAGGCATCTCTTATTCCCCGTGGAGCATAGTAAACCCCAGCAAATTGGCTGCCTCGCTTATCATTTATTTGGCAAATTATGACCAAACCACCACTTCTTGGCACTGTTGTGGATAAAGATGTGTAAAAATCATTGATAAATTTTGAATAAATATTAAAGGGAAAGCATGTTACTTTCCAAAAAGATTAAATAACATTTTACACAGGCTCCAAATATTGCTCAGAAAGCTTTATAATGGGCTCTGACTGAGTCATTGTTTTTGTGTTTTCTGTTTTCTAGGACATGACCACAATGTATCGTCTGTAGCTATCATGCCCAATGGAGATCACATTGTTTCTGCCTCAAGGGACAAAACCATAAAAATGTGGGAAGTGGCAACTGGGTACGCACAGTCCAAACCACCTTTAAACCATTTTTTACAATCCACTGTGTATGAATCAGCTCTGACAGGCTGAGAACTCTTCTCCTTTTCTGTTTGTTAGCTACTGTGTGAAGACCTTCACAGGCCACAGGGAGTGGGTTCGTATGGTGCGGCCCAACCAGGATGGCACACTCATTGCCAGCTGTTCTAATGACCAGACAGTGCGAGTGTGGGTCGTGGCCACCAAGGAGTGCAAGGCTGAGTTGAGGGAGCATGAACATGTGGTGGAATGCATCTCGTGGGCACCTGAGAGCGCCTACCCCACCATCCTAGATGCTACCAACTCCGAGGTAAAGAGTTGCGCCGACCTTTCCTCATTTCTCCACTACTTCTTCGGGTCTGGAGTGTTTTGGTTTAAGGTTTACCTAAGTTGCACTGTAGCATTTAGTGTGTTTTCCTGATGGGCCAGTAGCTCAAAGGTCAACTCGCCTTGTGTTTCATGTTTGGTATCAGGTGGTGAACAGGTGATCAATCATGAAAGCACAACAGAGCAGACAGTGGATCAGTATGAGCTCCATTAAAGTGCGATAACTGTCACTGGTGAGAAATTGGTGGTGCTAGAATCATAAGAGCATAGTTGTTACTGTACAGCCATGTGCTGACAGTCATGCACACAGAGCATGGTGATGGAGCTCCGGTGCTCCCCAGAGTGAAAGCCGACCTAACAGGTAGAATTGTAATGTGTCAAGGCAGCATCAATGAAAAATTTATACATGCACACTGACTCTAAGCCGCAAAATATATTCAGATGATGTCAGTTTGATCCCGGGTAGATCTTTGTTACTAATGGGCAAAATGGCAGTTTTATCTAATTAAAATTGGGTCTGAAACATGAAGTGTGCACAAAGTGAAGTGGTCTGAACACTTTCTGAAGCCAGTGTATATGACAGGCTATATAATGACATGTGGCTATCCATCTAACTTGCCCAGGTTGGTGAACAAGTAAAAATGATCAACAATACATCAAAATGTCAACAAACTAATAGAAAACTAATAGCTATAGTTTTGAGAAAGACTGAAAAAGTATCTTAAAGTGAAAATATAATCAAATAGAGCCCCTTAGAGGTCAGTTCTCACTTGTGCTGCTTCTCAACAGCCTTGCACACCCCTTCAATTATGTACCCAGGCACACAAGGTTTGTGATTTATTGTGCTCACTCTGTGAAAAACAGACTGATGGCCACGTGAAAGGAAGAGTGTGCATGCATGCACACACAGAAAGAATATCAGCATGGCCTTGAGTCAGCCCAGACTCCCTCCCCATACCTTGTGATCTCAAGTATGTCCAGTTGTAGCCTTGTTAAATTCAAACGGTATTCTCCTTTGCAGCAGTTGTCCCAGTCTAACCTGTGTGTGATGAAACATTGTTCACCCACACAGCAGCATTTTTTTAAAATTTCTTACCTGAAGTAAAACATGCACAGAAGTTTTGCCAGTGAAATACATCGATGGAGTTGACAACAGATATTTGCACATGTGCTCTCAAACCAGTTGCCAGCAACGTAAAACACTCACTCGCCCCCATGTATTTTATCTGGGATGCTCGACTGCTCTTTGTTCTGGATCAGTGATTGTCTGATATTTATTTATTTATTTTGTTCAGTCATTTTACAGTAAAACATTTAAACAGGCCAAAGCAGTGAAACACAGCCACTTTAGTACAGTCATCATTGATGCAGTTAAAACTACTAGGCATATGATGAATGTTGGTTCCATTAAGTTCTTTGTTATTGTACCACCACCAGTAGTTGGTGTAGAAGTTTATGAATTTATTTAAGCAAATCTTGATTGGTCCACTGGTGAGGAGGGAAGTGAAAATGACCGACCGACCATCCATCCATTATCTATACCACTTATCCTAACAGGTCCCCAGTTTATCACAGGGCTGGCACTTAAGAGACAAACAACCACACTCACTCCTATGGGCAATTTAGAGTCACCAATAAACCTAAGCTGCATATCTTTGGACTGTGGGAGGAAGCCAGAGTACCCAGAGAGAACCTAGGCAGGCATAGGGAGATCATGCAGACTCTGCACAGAAAAGTCCTGGGTCGGCCGGGGCTCAAACCTGGAACCTTCTTGCTGTGAGGAAACAGCGCCAATCACTGCACCACTGTACCACCCATATAAAAAATGTTTTTTTCTTTTCTTTTCTAGTCTAGTGAAGCAGGAACCAAGGATGACAGCACAGTGCTGTTCCTTAAAAATGATATTGCTTAAAATAGCTTTTAATATTTGCTCTTTGATTCTGCTTTAAAAATCAGGTGACAGTTTTGAGACTCAAGTTTTTGACTACAAATGTGTAATGTTCTCTGTTATTGCTGTTTCTTTTTTCCTCTGTTTGCCTATCAGACCAAGAAGAGTGGTAAACCAGGCCCCTTCCTGCTTTCTGGCTCCAGAGACAAAACCATCAAGATGTGGGATGTTAGCATTGGCATGTGCCTTATGACATTGGTGAGGAACATACAAAGAGGCTTTGGTACATTGTTTAATTTGTATGTGTATTAAAATTTTTGGATGAGTGAAAACATTTAGCTTCATCAGCGAAATGAACTGGGTTGCAACTGGTGTCAGCAGCAGTGTTTCTGCCTGTGTCATAGGTGGGTCATGACAACTGGGCGCGTGGGGTCCTCTTCCACCCTGGAGGCAAGTTCATTGTGACCTGTGCAGATGACAAGACCTTAAGGATCTGGGACTACAAGAACAAGCGCTGCATGAAAACCCTGTGTGCCCACGAACACTTTGTTACCTCTCTGGGTAAGCAGCCCCCCCCCACAAAAAAAAAAACACATGCACGCACACACACAAAAGGGCTGTTTGGACTTTTGGCACACCAGGAAACCTCTGTGTGCCACTCTGGTTGGATCACAGTGCCAGACTCCCAAATATCTCCTTTAGAAAAAAAGCCAGCAATAAGCTGAGGGTCCTCAGGGCTGCTGCCAACTGGAGTTTAAGCAGGTGACAAGAGCTGCAGGATTTTCCCACCTCCCCTCCTCCTGTCTCTGGATTTTTAGGAGATTATAGCTCAAGAACTGTCTGGAGGAGCTCCTCAGCCAGCTTTTCCTTGATGGGCTGTAGGAGACCCGGTCCTTTTAAATCCTGCTTCATCCACAGAGGATATTGCTGTGAGCTAAGGGTGTGATGTGGAAAAGATAAAGTGCTTTTGTTTAAAGTTGCTCAAAAAAAGTAACTTCCCCCCTCATTTTTAGCCAACATAGAGCTAAAGAACACAAAGCTAGACAGTGGTAGCTTTTTATAATGTTTTTTCATGATGTTTGGAGAAATATGCTGTTATAGGAGTTACTTCTACAAGTCAGGTTTGATAGGCTCAAGTTAGAGGTGACAGAAAAAGAGAGAGAGAGGAGGGATGATGTGCAATGATGGCCCCTGGCCTGACTCACCTGAGGAATGCTGTCATTACACTGTCATTCTTGGCAGCCAGGTGCCCCCAGTAAGTTGACCAGTAATGTCAGCAATGCTTTGCACACTTTTCATTTTAATGAATGCAGCTGTTTGAACGTCTCTGACACAAGAACATAATGTCTATCTTGTCCAGCTGGAGGAACCAGCCATCAATGAGCACAACACCAGAACTGGTTACAAGTAACTGTGAATGTATGCACCTGAACAACTGATAGGTGTGAGACAAAACAACCGGCAGTGTTGTCAACTGTTGACAGCAGACTGGAATTTGTTTACCGATTTTATACGTGTGTCTTTGCTTCTTTACAGCTTTTCTCTTCATTTCTTTGTATCTTTGTATAGTCTCCTAACTCGACTCCTCTGCAACTCTCTCTGGGCTCCATTCAGAGGCCAGTTGTATTGCTGTGGTGGCAGAGGGGGGGGAAACTTCTCAAGTGTATGTTTGATCTGTGGGACACACTGATAAATGTGTGCAGTAGTCAAATTGCATTAATTCATCTGTTGTTCTTATAGTAAGCAGAGTCTTCTCCTGTGGCCATATTCTGATGACTGTTTTTTTCCACAGATTTCCACAAGACTGCTCCCTACGTGGTCACTGGGAGTGTAGATCAAACGGTAAAAGTGTGGGAGTGTCGCTGATCTGGACCTTTTTGAGGGTTGGACCACCATCACAGTTGCTCCTCCTGCCATCCCCTCTCCTCCCCTTCACCTAACCCTAAGTCTCACCCACACAACCTCCTCTCCTCTGGCTGCACTTAACACCATGGTTATTTCCCCTTTGCACTCTCTGGTCCAGTAACTTTTGTCCTATGTAAATTATTCCTGGTTGTAGATGAAGCTATTAAATGTTACACAAAAAAAGTATTCTTGCATGGTAATCCAAAATTGTATACTGTAAATTTACATAATATTGTCTAGAAGTACCATAGGTTTAACACAGGCTGGCCGTCTGTCACGCAGCCTTACCGACCAGCTGAAGGCGTTTTTTTTTGTTTGTTTGTTTTTTTGAAACTGGGTGTAAAATGTAGGGCACTAAAACCCCAATAATTTAAGAAATGACAGTGTCTTTATGTGTAAGATTTATTTTTGTCTATTTTTTTATTTAGGACATCTGTTTGCTTTTCTCTCCTTCACTGTTGTAGTCTGTTGGTGCCTAGATTGGTGCAACGCTTAAGAGATGAGGCAGGAAAAGGGTATACAACGTGATACGATCGTCCGTGGGGCTTTGTTATTGAAATAATCTGTAGCTTTATAACATCAGTTCTCAAGTGTGCATACCATTTCTCTTCATGTGGATCAAGGTAATATTTTAATGACTGTATATACAAATGTTTCAAACTATTGTCCTCGGGGGCTTAAAAACAGCTTTGTACTCTTGTCGTGGTGGCAAATGTACCACTGCTAGGCTTTAGGTAGATTATCCTGTTTAATCAATCTGCAGTGAAGAATATGAAGTTGAAGTGCTGAAAAGTGGCTTTGCGCTGAGCTGTTCACCAGAATCCCAGTGTAGCGAGTTTGTTTGGCTAGGGTCAGTGAGCGCCGTGGGTCAGAGCAGTACCTGAGCTAAATTAAGGGATTACACCACCTCAGTTTTCTAGCACATGACAAAGACTCTGGTCGTGTCTCTCTTTAGCGGAGGGCTTCCTGTGACATTGCAGTGTCAGATTTTTGTTGAACTGAGCCCTCATTCCGCTTGTAGCTCCCCTGACCAATCAGTCCTGGCAGGGATTGGCATACCATAGGAATTGTGTAAAGTTAGAAGATGCTTGGCTGACCCATGATGCTTCTGAAGGCTACAGACATGAGCCCCGTGTGAAATAAGACGGCTAAAGAGAAAACAATGGCGTAACAAGAAGTCAAAGTGAGCCCCCTGGGTTTGTTACCTGGGATGTGCAAAGATCTCTAATTTCTGAGGGGTGAAATATGTTCTGCATAATAAAGATGACTGAGTTTTCTGTGAAAATATGAGATGTAAATTTAGCTTGTGAAGACATTTGGCAGTTTTGTATCATAGCAACTAAAATGATGAACTGGGGTTTGGGATCAGTGAGGAAATGCTAGCAGCAGATATGCAAAATGATCTGTTGATGCTGTTTTGTCTGGCGAACGGTCTGTTGTGGGGGGGTTTTGTTGTTGTAAAGAGCTCCTCACTGTGCAGCTCCTGGATCAGATGTGGAGCATGCTGAAGCCTGAGCATTGAGGATTTCTACAGACAAACCTCACAGACCGTCTCATGTAGGCAGACATCCTTTGAGTGGCTTTCCTCGTATGTTCAGCTTTTGATCTTCGTTGAGCTGAAACTGTAAAACGGATATTTTTGGAAAGACTGGAAAATACGCAAAGCCAGTCCATGCTGTAGAAACAACCATTCCACTCCCTTTGGAGGACAAAAAAATGAAACATCTTGCTTCTAACGGTAGCTGGCAAGATGATTCATTAATTTTGCACATCCCTGTTTTCACTAAATCTTTGGTCCTTTAATGACGATCAAAGATGACGTTAAAAGTTGATGGTGTTGATAAATGCGTAAACCTATAATTTCAGTTTAGCCTTTTCATTCCAGTGCAGTTGGCTAATAAAGAATTCCATTGCTTAACCGATCTTCTTTTCTTAGCTTCTTTGCCAGGTTTTCATCTTCCTGTTTGTACTGGATGTGGTGATCTGCTGCTCCTGCTATAGTGGCTACTGTGAGCCTAATGTGACTTGTTGATGTAGCACTGCTGCATGTAAAGCTGCACCAGAGGCAGAGCTGTCAGAACAGTAATCTTTGAAAAGCTCAGATACAGGAGCCTTCTTGCCAGAGACCAGCTGTTTTGAGGATTGAAGTGAGAAATTCCTTCTCTATACTTAGAGCAGATGTTTTGAGAAACATGCTGTATTTGGTGTGTTATTGATAGTGACATGAAATTGTCTATACCACTACTATTCGTAATGTAAATATGAAGTTACAGCCTGCAGCATTAAGACTGAAAACAATAAGAAGCAGATTGCTTTGATCTGGCCATTGTCTGTTTTCACATTTGGAATATTCTAGGACAGCCATATAAGAGACCAGTGTGCTTGTAGTGTTTAAAATGCAGTAAAATATTTTTGGAAGGAACTGATTTTGATTAACTTTTCAAATGAACAGTTGATAAACCATATGTTACAAAGCATCAATTTGAACTGGATAATGCTGCATATACACAATGTAGGAAAAACAATAAACACAGGGTAAAGAAAGATGTTCTGGTTTGGAGACCATCACTATACGTGTACAAGATGTTATAAACTGGATGTGCTCTTGTAGCTGTTAGACTGGGACGTGGGTGCAAATGGGAAGAGGAAGGGCCAAGAGCGCACCTTCCCTGACGTGTCGCTCTTCTGCCATTTCAGCTTCAAAATGAACACCGGTGTCGGTGTAAGATATTGTTGTCCCTTTGGTCTTCATCGTGTTGCTGGTCTGCCTTCCTCAGCTGAGTTTAGCACTTAATCTGTCTCTTGAGGTGTGGGTCCTCCTCTTTGCTGTAGCACTGGAGAAACTTCTCTATACCTCTCTTTGGCTTCTTGTATTACAGAGGGAGGAATACACAGCATACTGTATGGTTGAATCTTGTGGTTCTCATGCCCAAGGAGGTCAGTCAGAAGCCTTAGTACATGCTTGGCGTTCTCTTCACACTTCCTTTTCCCCTTTTGTTTACAGACATAGATTCATAAGCAGTCTGAGTCCTGCAGCTCATCCACCAGACTGTCTGCTGAGCTCCTGCGGGGTTGCAAGCACAGAGTCTCTAGTCAGAGAGCCCTTTTCCTCCTCCTTGAGAGCCTCAGTCAGAAGTGTAAAAAGAATGTGATTTTTGGTAAACCTGACCCTCCCCAAGGATACAAATTCACTGAGATGATCCATGTGTTGGTGCACAATCTCATTGTGCTGTAGTGTTCCACTAGATTGTTGCTGATATAGGCCTGAAGCACTGTGTCTCTGTTCACCAGGGAATGGGCGAGTCAGTCTCCAGGTTAGTGCCTGAAGCAGCAGGGACTTAACGTCTTTGTGAACTTTGACCTGGGTCTTTCTTCAGCTTCTCATAGCGAGGGCAGCATTGGACCTCTGTGGGCTAATAGATGCTCATAGCATCGAGGAGGCTTGAATTTCACAAGTCTTCTGGTGTCTGAGGTACTTAAGGCTTGGGAATGTTCTTGCCTTTGCTTTTGTGCTCCTTGTCAAAACTGCGAACAGTCTCTTCAAATTTCTCAAACTGGGGGTACTCCTTTGTCATCTCAGCAAGTTCGGCTTCACTTGCCAAGATGTCACCCATCTTGGCTGCCTCCCTGGAGCTCATATGAGTGAGTGTTCAAAACCTTTAAAATATCTACTGACAGCAGAACCTCTATGGTGTGCTTCTATCTGGTGACAGAATGGTTATAACAAATAGATTATTTCCAATTAATTCTTCACAAGAGAGCAAATAAAATACTTCACAAACTATCAAACAGTTTTTTTTATATTAGCCTGATGTGTCCTTGGTCGACTGGCTCGGTTGAGTTCAGACAGCTCTGTTCACTGGTTGTAGAAAGGCTGGTTTTGTTTGTGTGTGTGATGCTACTTGAAGGAGGTCTGCATCCTCCTCCTCCTCCTGTAAATGCAATGGGATTGTGGCAGACTAGGATATCCTAAAGGAGAAAACCTCTCTTTCGTGGAATATTTCTGATGTCTCTTTTTGGTGTGTGTCCCCTTTCAGAGGTCTTTTTTGACATGCTTTTTTTCTCTGTCCTAAGAGTTAGAATCAGCTGATTTTGTAGTGCAATTTGGCATGGCTAATGAAGATGCCATTGTTTTAAATGTTCTAGGTGAAGCCAAAAATGGAGACATTTGTCAGTACAATCTGGTTTATTTTGAGATGTCAGCCTCCTTGTTGGTCCAGCAATGTATGACCAACTTATGATGCTAGTCTCCTCAGGATCACGCTATGACATGCCAGACCATAAAATCTAAATGGAAAAACAAATTCCCTTTCCTTGGTTTTACTCAAGGAAGGTGGTTAATCAAAGGTCAGGATGATGTGTGTTCTCTTTCTTTTGTAAGAACTGTGGGGCAAAACCTACAACACAGCTGCTGGTGTTGTATACAAGCCTGTGTCCTGTTTAACGAACCCCCCTCCCCTCCCTTCGCCATTCATGGGTCCCAAGCAATCCCTTTGCTGCTAAGGTGCTCTGGTCTGGTGTGTGAAGGGACTGACAGGCAGCTTTTGACTGTCAGTTGTTTTCCTCCGACTTGAGGTCCATCTATCCTCTGTAACCTGCCTGTGAACCACTGAGGGCTTCAGACTGCACAACAAGCTCCTGTGTGTGAGAGCTCGTGATGTTTTCGCCACTATGGTCTCACTCTTCACTCAGCAAACTGTTAACAATATACTTGGATGTCATTATTGTTTGCGATATAATAAAAGAAGTAAAATCTGCACCTTTGCTGTCCGGTTCATTTGTTTGAAGCTGTCAGTTCCTGAATATCAACTAGTGTCTTTTGAACAATAGAATATTTGGAATAAATGGGAGGTAAATTTCAATGTGTGAACTTGAGTAATAGTTCATTTGAAATTGCACTGATACAATTGACTGATGGGCACACCCAGAACATTTTAAAAATTATTCTTAGAAAAATCATGTGTATAGTCAAACATATCTTTAGATATAAACATGAGTAAACTTTTTAAACTAGTTTATAATGTTGAAAAAAGCAAAAGTGTTATAAAAGAAAGCAGTGTACAATTTGAAGTCGGGCCTACTAATTGGTCAGTAGTGCACAGACACATGCATAAGCTGTTATATTTTTTTTTTATACATTAATTTTAATTTTCCCAACTTATTAAAAACCTACTTGAAGACCCCAGATATTGTAGTCCTATGAAAATCTCCGTTTATTATAGGCATTAAATAATATAAAAGGAAGGTAGACTGAAATTATGACAATTTTAAGCTGTGTACTAAAATTGTCATAGTGTATATCTTTTGTAAAAGATGAACGATTTAGCTTTAACACGGTTTACGGTATTCATTTAGTGACGTCATCACGCACCTGCGTTGAGGAATTACGTCCAGGGCTTCCAGGAAGAGAAGTGCAGAAAGTGAAAACGTTTGGACAACGTGAGTTTGTGCATTTCCCCCCTAAACAGTTGTTTAGTTGAAATAGTTGAGTCGCAAAATATTAAAGAGCGTCACTACGACAAGATAAAACTACTGTAAAGGTAAGCAGGAGCAAGTATTAGCTTTAGCTTCTAGGATTAGCTTAGGGTTAGTGCTTCGCAGTAGCTGTGTTACTTTTGCTCCGGTTTGAGAAGTGAAAAAAATTTGTTCCCAACTTCAACGTAAAGTGAAATTAGCTGAAGCAGTTTAGTAGATGTTTTAAACGTATCTTTAGTGCCACTACAAACAGTAGATACTTGTTGGGAGCGATTTTTTGTGGACGGATAATGTTCATACTTTCCAGTGTAAAGTGTTTAATAGTTCGTCAGCTTTTCACGTCGGCATTTGCGTTTTGTAAACCAGTGTTTTGCGATGGTTTTGTGTCTGCTGGTGCTTCAGGTCTACCTACAACCATCTTTGTGTTTTCCCTGAAATTAGGGCCCTGGACATGGCTCTGAACAAGTCCATGCATCCCCGGAACCGTTACAAAGACAGACCACCGGACTTCGCCTACCTGGCCTCCAAATACCCAGAATTCCGGCAATACGTGCACACCAACCTCACAGGACGACCCGTGTATGTACCTGACACTGTGTGTGTTTATCACTTTTTCTTGCTCCTCTTGTTGTTTCTGGATCTATTCTCGTCTCACATGGGCCAGTCAGTTTGTTTTAATAACACCCTCATCCAACTCTAAAGCCTGTAAATGTAAATTAACGAATCTTAATATATACAATACATCACCAGATTTTTTAAAAGGCTGTGAGCATAAATAAAAAAAAAAACAAAGCACTCCCTTCCACTCTCCAGCACTTCCTGTTTGAGCCACTGGTCCTGGCCCTAGTTATAACCCCATAATCAATATATCTGTATATGCATGCGCCACACCACTGGTAGATATAGTGGTTGGAAACCTTTGTGAGACATTTAAGTTCAAGTTAAAGTGATTGTTTCATAACATTCGTGGTGGGGAACAAGATAGAAATTTGCTCCCAAAAATATTCAACAGCGGCATTTCCAAATATGCAGGCAACCCCTAACTAATTTCATGGCAAAGCTTATAATACGGGGCACTGTCAGCTTTGTCATGTATTTTGAAATGCAACAGTTAATGGTCCAATATAATGTCATAGCCTGTTTCTACATTGTTTTCCTAATTTATTGATGTAGATAAGTGAGCAAGATCTCAAGTCACTGTCTGCAGTGGTCAAAGAGTGGCTTTCTCATCACTGACTGTACCTGTTGAGTTTGTTACTTTGCCTGATGTTTTTCCCACCTTGTAAATTACTAAATAGATTTCAGTGACTGTCCTGGGTTAGAGCTGGGCTGGGCGAAGGCCCCAACTAGGTAGCAGCAATTCTGGGAAGGTTCGTTCCTCTTTCGGCTCTAACGGCATGTCTTTGGGATGAATTCTAATACAGACTGAGAGAGGAGCACATTCATGTTGTCCTCTAGTCACTGATAACACACATTGTGTTTTTTTTTTTTTTTTTTTTTTGGAAGTGGTTGCTGAAACATTGCCATTTCCCTTATGGGTTAATAAAGGTCCATCTATCGATCCATCCACATTAGTACTGAGGAAAGAACAAGTTGGATTAATACATCCCTAATAATTGAGAGAAACTCAGAGAATCTCTATGTGTCAAATAGTGCAACGAGACCACTCAGTGAAGGTGCACCTGCACAAAAAGCTTGATGAAATTCAGGTTTAAACATCACTGCTCCTTGTTTTAACTAACTAGTATGTAAGTAATTTGTCTTTCAGAATCATTTTCACAGATCTAAGAAATAATTAACTAAAAGCAAATTTTATATTGAAAGGTAATTTTCTTGAATCTGAATTTAGTTTTCTTCATTTTAGTCTGGTGTCAACAGCTGCAACTGAATATTAAGTTACAGAGATATAGTACACATCCTGGTCAATTTATTAATTATTCATGACGGTTCCATTTGGCAAAACTACTGGCTGTAGGTTTTGGCATGATTTTAGACTGAGATTTTCAACAGTCGCGTCGTTTTGGTCCAGGTCATATGGTTTGTTTATGTCGGACATAACACTGCAGTTCATGCAGCATTTTAGTAAGATGTTAAAAATTACCCCATCAACACAACTGGAAAAATGGGGTTTGTTCAACTATTAATGAGTAATACGCAATGGTTTTTTGTGTCAAGTATGTAACAGGATGCGATAGTGGCCGGAACATTAGTACTGCATCAGTATTACTGGGAAATAATGTTCCTTTATATACTGCTTTAGGTATGAAAAAGGACCCGTGTCGCTGCAATGCCACTGAAAACCAGACTCTATGGGTTATATTCTGTACGTGTTATTATTGCTGAGCTGCCTGACTGCTGAGTCTGTCTCCGGCTGTAGTTACCACATATGACGTAGTTTCACAGACAGGACAGGAGGGGCAAGGAGGCACATTGCCATTCTTACCCATCAACATACAATCAATGACCCATAATGACAAAGCATAAATGTGTTTGTAGAAGTTTTAACAAATCTATTAAAAATTGAAGTCTCTCATTTACAAAAGTATTTGGTCTTTTTGCTGTAGCCCTTTAAATTCTGGCCAGGTGCCCCTCCCCTCAAGTTCCTGGAACTTGATTTAGTACTGCCTCTAGAGGGGTGCCAAAATTTAGCTCCATGAACGAACTCCCAAGGTGTGTGAAGGGCAGTGTAAACTAACGCAGAACCTGGGACAAGGGGTCCACTTTCCACTACAGGTTGGTAGGTTCCAATAGTAGAAACAGTGTATTTGACTAAAAGGTATATTGTGACCTGCTTGGTGTTTGGAGGCATTTAAAAGACTCTGAGAACACCAGGCACCACACTATTACCACAGTGTAACAGAGTACAGCACAACAAACTACAGCCTCCAAAATAATCATAGTTGATTCAACACGTCTAAAATGGTTTCAACAAAACTGAACATTATATGAAGGGAGGATTTATTGTTGCATTAGACTGCATTAGTTTTAGCCTGGTGTACTCAATACACTACACTACTTGAGCCGTCCCTGGTAGGCTAGTGGTTAAGGCGCAGTGCTCTCACCACTGCGGCCTGGGTTTGAGTCAGAGAGGGCATCCGACATAAAACACGTGCCAAATGTCAACATGCGAGTTGTCAGTGTGACTATTCGCTGTGGCGACCCCAAGTGACTTTCTTACTCAGTACAGTACTTGGTGTATATTCTGTCTCCCTCTCTTGGATTGCTAAGTTTTGCTGCAGTGCTCCCAAACTATCCCTCAATGCTTCCAGCAAGCTACGTCCATGACAGAAGTTGTGGGTGTTTGCAGAACAGGCCATAAAGGTGTAATATTTTGGTGTCCATTATTCTTTTGGTCATATCAGTGAATTGGTGCAGCACAAAGAGCTTTACACAAATATGCTGGCCTAGCTCATTCAAACCCCGAGGATCCCATTCAGCAGTGCTCATGTCCCAGCTTACTCCCATTTTTACTGCTCATTCAGCTTCTGACAACAGCAGGCAGAACCACTTTAGACACATGATTAATAGACTCACCGTCAAGTTTTTTTTTTGCTGCCCTGCTTCTTTTTTTAGGGAAACTTCACAAAGGATGTATAAGTGCCAGTCTAAACCAAACTCCCAGTTTTAGAAGTAGGTTAGTGTGTCAGCCAGAAATGCCCAGTCAGCTTCCTGAAGCTTCAAACTGGAAACTGATTATATAAATGTGCCCTTCCCTGCAAGATGCTGCTGTGAAGTCCTGATGTGAGAAAGTCCAGGCAGGAGAACAAAGGAGGAATATGTCTGGTGGGATTAGTGGTGATGTCAAATGGTTTGAGCTCATGGTTGCTGCTGCTGTGAAAAATAAACTGCTCTGTGTGAGGAGATGTGGCTAATAAAGCAATCATAAATGAAAGTGTAGGCGAGCAGCAGTTAGGCCTGTGTGATATAGACTAAAAATATATCACAATATTTAACTATTTTTGTGATATGACAATGCAAAAATAGTACTAACAACTATCATTTTGGCCCATCAACATGGTCTTAACAGTTGCGCAAACAAACGGTTATCCACAATGTACAGCTTAAAGGATAACCAGTTTTTAATCTGCTGTGTTTCCACTAAATGTGTGGGTATAGTGACTTTTTAGCTAGCACTGATTTTGCTGTCTCTCTACCACCATTGTGGAGATTTGGGGAACTGAGGACTTCCGTTTTGAGGAGGCTGTGGCGTAGGGGTAGAGGGTTTGTCTCCCAGCTGGAAGGCTGGAGGTTCCAATGGCGGTGCCTGCAGTCCTTGTGTCTAAGTGTCGCTGGGCAAGACACTAAACTCCAAGTTGTCCCCGATGGGCAGAGCAGCACCTCGCAGGGACAGCGCTGCCATCGGTTTGTGTGTGAGAGAGTTGGCGCTGCAGATGCCTGCCACAGGTTCTGTACAAATACTTGGTGTGTGTAACATATTTGGCTAAATAAAGTGAGTGTCATTATCATTAAACAGCAATCACAGGGGCAGTGTTAGCCTCAGAATAAACATGATTGAAGTCAGATCATTTTTACCCACATTATTACTTTGTCATTAGTTTTATTTCTAATTTTTAAGTGTTACAGAAGAGCCAGTGTTATACTTTTTTTAGACAAGTGTAAGCTAACATTGCATGTTGTTGCTATAAAGTTTGCTCTCAGGTTTGTCAGAATACCTTTACCTCTTTTGCTGCAGCTTGCACTCAGTTGTCAGTTTATTAGGACACTGAGCTCAACCACTGACTGTATATTTAAAATGGACAAACCCTCCGTGATGTCACCTGTTGGTTTTCTGAAGAGCAGTTTTGAAGCTCAAGTCTGGCCGTTGCCATATTGGTAGCACTTCACTACCGCCTGCTACGGCTAATCCAAAAATGTGCAAAGAGACTGTTAGGTATTTTTAGTCAGATAGATATTGGATAGATACTTTATGTATTAGAAATGTTTAGTGGAGATAGGATGTCTAGTTAGACTGTTAAATGCTTAGTCATGCTTATGAGTTTCTACAGGGTACATCTAGTCAAGGATAACTAGAGAGAAGAGTTGATGACTGTCAGCAGACAGGATGTTTAATATTATTATTATGACGTGTATAACTGTAGCCTTAGCCATAATATGTTCTTATGTTTAAGTCACGACATGTTACTAGAGGTCGTGAGAATGTTTTTAGCTACACACCACTTAACCAACAGACACACACACACATTGATTTACTTCATGTTTTGACTACTGCTATGACCAGCTGCAAAGCTGGTAACAGAGACGTCTCGGTTGACGTTTCTGTGTAGTATGGGGCTAGCCCAACCGAGGGGATATAATGTATAGGCCTGGTGGGTTCAGGGTCTTTCATCTTACATCTGCCTGCGAACAGTTTGGAGGTGCAAGATACCTGAGCGTGTAAGACGAAGCGGAGCTCTGAGCTAGAGAGCTAGCGGCCAGCCATCTATGGTGAGACTGGCGTGCCTGTCACTCCAACATGTTTATCCCTGCTGTAAAGTTGTCCATTTTAACATGGGAGTCGACTCCCTTTGGATCCAGCCTCAAGTGGCCAGTCAAGGAACTGCGGGTTTCGAAACTTCCGCGTTGGCTTCATTTGTCATTCTCCAAGGTTGCTGCTTGGCTAAAACTAATGCAGTCAGTCAAATACAGCAGTCCTATAACAAATCCTCCTTCATGAAGGTGGTAATGTTCAGTTTGTGTTGAAACTGTTGATCAGAGGTGTTGATTCAGCTGTATGATCATGTTGCATGCTGTTGTTGGTGCAGCTGTTGTCATAAAGTTCAATAGAGCTGCAAATATTCATTAGTCAAATTAAAGTAAATTAAT
>NW_018127925.1:1238486-1272082 GCF_001952655.1 Monopterus albus
TAAAGCAGAAATGCCAAACATGGGATTATTCCAGGTTCTCAAATGTGAAAATATACTGCCATTCTTAGACTTGGATTAAATTGAATTGGATGTTTTGTTGTTTTTAGACAATTTTTCAGACAAATCAATCACATGACCCTTGTGCTCAACCCAATTTATTTTAATTGAAAGTACATTCAAAAGGCTGTCAAAATGAAGGAACCTCCCGATGAATGTATGAGCTGACAGTTATTGTTGGACTTGTATTCGAGATGCTGTTTTTCCATCTGTCAGGACTGAGACACTCTCCTCCTCCTTTGTTTGTGTTTGAGTTGCAGGTACCACGTCTGCTTACTGAAGAAATCGCTTGTTTTTGTCTGTGTTATGCAGATGAGCGTGGACATGGTGCTGCTACAGCAAGTCTGAACATCTGTGTGTGGCTGTGAACATATCGGTGTGGGCTGTACCTTTGTGGTGCTGAGGTGGCCAGTCAATCATATCATGGCAGGATGTGTGCACATGTGTGATGTCCAGTCTGTGACAGGTGTTAATTATCAGTCTGTAGTTTCTCTGTGTCCGTCTGTGGTTCCCTGACAGACAGACAACAAACAATGGAAGTGTTTGGGTTAGACTTCCACTGTAGAAATAGTTTGACATTTACAGAATTAGACAAGTAGCCAGCTGTCCTTTATCCTTTTTTAAGACTAGATGAGAGAAAATGTGAGAAGATATAGAAATAAAACCTTGGTTACAAGATTCATGAGCTGCTTAGTATAATATTTCTTTACCAGCTGCAACTTTAAAGTGATGAACACATTAACTCATGAATAGTGTAATCCAATAATTATATTAAAATATTAATGACTGTAGAATAGGCCATTCTGCATAATGATCAAATGTGGAATTTTATTAAGTTCTCATTAGTTGTCTAAAACATTTTAAAAATAGTGAGACACGTCCGGAACAGTGAGTGACGAACACAACATAGAACAGAAAACGTAGAGCATAACGGAACAGATAACAGAGGACATAGAACATAAGAGAAATCCGTTCCAGTGGATCATTATTTTCAAAATACATGAACAACATTTTAGTCAGTGAAGATGTAAGCCCATGCTTTAACTAACAGTTATTCTGTGTTCGCTATTGATCAATTTGCTGGACAGTTTCATGATTAATCATTTTTGTCAAACTGTCAGAAGTAAAAACAAAAAAATGTTCATCTAAGAGCCCAGGGTGTCGTCATGAATTTTTTTTTTTGGACCAAAAGTCCAAGACAATTTACATCGATGCAACAATGGGAAAGCATCAGATTATCATAATTGAGAAGCTGCAACCATAAAATGTTTGTTTTTGTACTTAAACAATCACATATCAAAAGCTGGTCATGCATTTTTTTTTTGCTGATGAGTTAATGGACTATTTGTTGTAGCTCTAGTCAAGTTGTTAGTGTTGGTTTTTTTCTGCCCAACTTCTGAAAAGTAATTTGGAATCTGCACATCCCCAACAACTTTCCAACAAGATTTCTTGCTAAAGTGTTTAATCCATTGTTAGTCATTCTACGGTGAAGAGGAGCACAGGAGTCATTTGCCGGTTCACTGTTCTTGCCTACAACATGAACGGATGTTCAGGGTTTGTCTCACTTTGTGTGTGGTGCCAGCCCTGGTTAGGTGTCTGCAGAAATGTGGCTCTTCTCCCTAAGTCTGTTGTTCAGTCAGTGGAGGGATTACTGTGGTTTTGTAATTCCCGATGAGTTAATCTGCTGAGTTTTTAGGTATTTGAGCAGTGAGTTAAGGGATGAGAGTAATCTTGGGGAGACACTTTGGGGAGTCATCGGGGGAGTTACTGTAAGTCTCGCCTCGTTGAGGGATCGTCAGTGGAGAGAACTGATAGTGGTGGGCAGAGAGTCGAGCGCAGACCAGAGGCAGCAGGAGAAGAAATCTGGTGGATGGGGTTGGATTTGAGGTGTAGAAGAGATAAAGCCCCAAGTAGTCTGAATGTTGGTTTGGGGAAGAAGGGGGCGCTAAGATCAGGCACATAGAGGGCTGGGATTAGGAGGCAAAATGGGCATTAAAAATGCAACAGCCCAAGTGACATTTAATTTGGTAGTCACATTTTTTACAGGCTGGGAGACGGTTATCTTTGGAAAGAGATTCACTTCTGAAGCTAATGAAGTGTTCAATTTTCACACCCATTTTGTTCAGAGATAAATTATTAAACATGGTCTTGGCAAAAAGGAGAAATTAATGAGTAAATGTGACCTTTTAAATTGATAACATTTTTTGTAGCTGATGGGAGGGGGATGAGGGAAACTCACTGCCCTAGGTAGGGCATTACTTTTACATATACTGCCCACTAAATCTGCTGTGAAGAGACTGTGCTGTCCCTGTGATAGGCAGGTAGAACGGTCATCGTACACCACCTCATTTATCTAAAACCCAGTTCGTTTAGCATTATAATGCCCGTTTTGTGTGACCTGGCCACCAGATTTCTGGTGATCAGTGCTAGTCAGCTGTGGTTGGTTGGTTGTCGACTAATGAGTAAACTTCAGCCAAAAACCTAAAGAGATTTTTTATTTATTGCTTCTGTTCTTTTCTCAGGACACTGGAAATGGCAGGACATATGCAGAGATTGTACAGTGAATACAATTTTCAATCACATCTGTTGCCTTCAGTGTCCACAGTCCATAACCAAAGCGCCAGAGCTGGAAACTGGACTCGAGGCCATCATGTGGGCCGTTAGGGTCACGTGAGTCAAGGTGTGGAAAGGTGTTAAATTGTATGGGTAGGGATGTCAAGACTCCATTATAAGTGGTGTCGTAGACCCTCCCCCTGATAACTCCCAGTCTGTGCCCCGGTGGATGGTGAGAATCAGAACATCTAAAATCCAGCCATGATTGCTGGTTGTTGTTGGACCATTTTTTTCACCATCCATATATCTAAAAATTTTATAACGTCACCTGATGAGCTCTGAGATGTTCACTCAGTTTAGCTATGAATGATTTAGAGCTTTAAGTGATGCCCCCCCTGTGAGGGCTGAGGAAAAAACCCTGCTTACAGGAGACACGTTGCTACCAATCAGCAGAGAATTTTTCGCAGTTCACTCAGAGTAAAGTAGCGTGAAGGACACCTCTCTGGACAGAGACTGCTGATCATGTGGTGTGGAGGTGAGAGCGAGCGTTTGCCTCAGCAGTAAACGCCCTTCTGGTTTAATGATGTCATCCTCTTCACCTCAGCCGATGACTGTTCTTTCTCAGCACTTAATCCTCTTCTATTCTGTCTTCATCTCCAGATCTCAGCGTTCACCTCTGTCTGCTCCTCCTCACCCAGTCCGGTTGTTTTACCTCAACACAAGCAGGAATCACATTTTGAGCAATAACTGCCTCCTCACTCTTCTCTTTAGTTCTTCTAATATTGCTACAGTGCACTGTATGTGGTTTCATCATGACTCTTTCAGACGTTTATCCCATACTGTATTCCGTCAGCCACGTTAATGTCGTAAGCACGCAGTGTCCCGCCTATACGGAAGCAGAGACGTAAGGTACGGGCACGCTCACGCTCCGTCTGGCATCAGCCATTGCTCCAGCGTGGCCGGATTTGCGTGCTCTCCTCATCTGTAGGTGGGGTTGCCATGGAGATGTGGCATTCACTGTGCTGCTGATGGGAGTGATCGGTCTGCACTGCGCACACAAACACACACACACACACACTTTCATCAGTGGCTAAAAATAGGGGGTTGGCCTGAGCCAGCCTCGTTCTCTGAATATTGATCCTAATCTAGTGATGCCTCTGAGGAGGAACGAAAGGGCAGAATATCTGAGCTGGACAGATGAGACAGGAAAGCGTGAGCATTATGCTAATGTTCCACTGCTCCCTCACATGCCTGAATCCCCGGTGCTCAAAGTGCTGATTTCTTCTCTGGTTCGTCTTTTACCGATGTGCTGTACAACCTCAGAGGAGCCAGATGTTTTTTTGCCTCTGAGAGGTCACACTCTTTGAGCAGCTGATGAAACTGGACCATTAACCTAATATGTTTAATTAAGGAGGAAACCCTAGGTAAGATTGATGTCAGACTCTACAGGTAAATTGCTTCTCATTTATATCTGTCTCACACCTGGCTGAAGCAGGGCCATTTGTCTTGATCACTCTTGGATGAAGATGCGTAGTTCACAGGTATCCTGTTCTGCACTCAGACTCTTGGAAGAATTGATTATCAAATAAACTGGGTTCACCTACAAAATATTTTTAGGGGATTTTATTTATTTATTAGACAGCTGGCAGTAGTATCTAGCCGCAGTAGAGAGAAAAATCTGACCTTGGACCTGCTCACACTTCAGTACATCCGACCAAAGTTTTGGTCATGCGAGACATCCATCGGATTGTGCAGGAACCAGATTGTTGGTCGTTCAAGTGATTAATTGAAAGCTGGGACCCTACTCACGCTGCGCGCCAAACAACTACCTATTGAGCTGTGTCCGTACAGTGTCTGCCCCACTTCATACATCCATGGTTTAGCTCACAGTGAAAAACACACACCCTCATTATTTGAATGGAGCCAGTTTGTCGACTCAGTTGGGTTCTAATGTTGAGGTCAGCATTTGAATGGCTATGTTGGCCAATGAAATACATGCAAGCACACTCTTATGGTAGATTACTTTGTAATGCAAATGCTTCATTTTTACTGTGACCTTGGACCTGCTCACACTTCAGTACATCCGATGGCTGACAGGATCTCAGAGTTCGATCACTGCCAGCAGTAGATCTGTGGTGTTTCTACCGGAATATGTTCACACCAAACTTGTGATGTGCCAGACGCTCCCATCGCCAGGATGTGTCTAATTACACCTGCCAAGGTGCAAGAGCACTTAGCGGAGCTTTAATTATACCTATCTCGCCCACTCACTTTGTCTGCTGCACTCATGCCTGCATGTGTGACAGCTGAAATCATTAAACATGTCGAGAGGAAAACGAACGTGGGGGACTGAGAATTGGGACTAAACAGTGGGAGGTCTAGGTAGTGGTGAAAACATGAATTTCATTGTCATTAGCAGGGGATTGTGAATTGATGGGCTGCTTATTTCCCTATTGTCCTCTCTCTCTCTCTCTCTCGCTCTCTCTCTCTCTCTTTGTGTGTAAAAGAGAGCCGTGAAGTAGTGGTGTTCAGTGCAGAGAACTACACCAGGATTGAGCAGCAGAGGGTTAATTAGGTGCTGTGTTAAGAGCAGTTTGGAAAAATCACTTAAATTGGATTCCCTTCAAAGGGACACTGGAGTTTCATTCAGCCCTTGATTTCAATTTTATAACTTTGACCACTATTAATATTAACTTTTTGTCAGCTGTGTTAAATGAGGTCTGGGAACACAGCAGCTTCTGTCACCAGGGTACGACAGTGAAGTCAGGGAAGTGGAAGCATCAGCAGCATGAGCATGTTTTGCCATAACACTTTATTAAATAACAAAGCAAAAGCAGCGTGTTAACAAAAACGTATGAATCTTTGCTTTAACTGTCCGCCTGCAGTTTTACTGTTTTGGTTCACTCTCATCATTCTTGTGGAACCTTTTTTGACTGTGTTTGGTGAAAATAAACTCTTAATCCCCCACCGTACACTATTCTCAGGCAATCCCACTGTACAACAACAGACAGACATGGGTAGAGACTAGCTTGTGAGCACAGTGGAGCATTTAGCAGCTAAAAAGCCAGGTAGCTCCCTCAGGGTTTGGTAGAGACCAAAAACAGAGCTAAAACAGTAAAAGGAAAAAGAAAACGTTGGGCTTAACTTGACCTGGTGGGCACAAACAGAACTCTGTATAAAGATAATGATGCTTTGTACCTGCTGGATTTGCCAGTAAGCATCTGTTTGCAGTTCACCACGTCAACTTGATCAGTGTTGTGCTCACAAATTCTTTCTGCTGCTCCCAAGTCGCCTTTGAAAATGTTACTGACGTGTCAGGTGGGCTCACCTTCAGGTTTACCTCCAAATAAAGTGGTTTAGAAAATGTGGCTAAACTGACCATGTTGGCAGATTTCAGAATAACAGATACAATAATGGCTAAAACACAAGTACAAAGAACAAAGTCCAAGTTATAATAAAGCTGAATTTTCCTTTAAGGTCAGGTCAGGTGTAATGTCTTCTCTTTCTTCTATCCAGCTGCCTTTTGTCATCCAGGACACACTGTATGAGATTAAAATGATTACGTGAACTCATTCAGCCGTGTTTGTTTCTCCTGTAGTGTAAATTTCAAAGAGCCCAAGGCGGTGCGAGCGCTCACCTGCACACTGCTAAAGGAGGACTTTGATTTGACCATTGAGATCCCTCTGGAGCGCCTCATACCCACCGTCCCCCTGCGCCTCAACTACATCCACTGGGTGGAGGACCTCATCGATGGACAGAAACAGCCACGCAGGGGCATCGACATCGGTACGTTCAGGTGCACGTGCGTCATCCTGCTGTATCTGGTGACGGTGTCACAAATGAACTGAGCTCAAATCACTTTTCATTCGCTGAAGGATTTTATGAAGGTTTGAGTCCTGCGCTGTGGTGTGCTCCTCTGTAGGGCGATACTCAGAAGGATTTAAGCTGGCCAGTTACTCATCATGTTTGTTGCTGGACCAATGGCGAGCACAGGACCCTAATCCAACCCTGTTTCACAGTCTGCCTCCCAAATGGTGAGGTTGCCAGTATACTCTATCATAACTGCTTGTTGGATGGTCAGATAGGTTTAGAAACGCCTCCTTCACTCCCACAGTCTGGGACTTGATACAGCTAAAATTCAGTGGAGAAGAAAGTACAAAAATATGTCGGAAGTACAAGCAGGTGGTCTCAAGTTAATCAGAGTCCCCTGCTCTTGTTGTGGCTGCCAGCAGCTCAGAGCGGCACTCTATGTGTCTGTTGGTGCTTTCACCTGGCACGCAAGTCTAGTCAATCCCAGGGTTCCCAGCATGAATCGGCCACACCCCCGTCCACATGTCACAGCTTGTTTGATGGTCATGCGTTGTGATTGTGCCTGCAGGTGTGTGTGTACTGGGATGGCAATTCATTGTGAGGACCGGGTTGAGGTTTAGACCATAGGAGTGAGGACATTCTGGCCACTCTTCACTTTCACGCACACCTTCGAAGGGATGGTTTAGGTTGCGGGTTAGGCATTTAGTAGTGATGGTTAGGGTATGGGCCAAGGGAATGCATTATGTCACCGATTGTCCTCACAACTGTAGAAAGATTGTGCATTCTCTTTAGGGCCTTGGGTCACAGATCGGTGACCTTGAGCCTTTTTTAAGCAGATTGAAGCTGTCTGCTCCCTGATGGATCATCACTGATGCCACCTTTGTTTGAGCTCGGGATAAATTGTGCAGCTTTTGTCCCTGTTAGATTTGAAAGATTTAGTAGTAGCTGCTGAAACTGACATTTATTGTCCATTAAAGGCCACTAACTCAAAGATAAGCTGCAAACATGTCTGTCTGTGTGTGCACGTTTCCTCAGGCACTGGTGCGTCTTGTATCTACCCCTTGCTGGGAGCCACAATGAACAGCTGGTATTTTCTTGCTACAGAGGTGGATGACATCTGTTTTGACTATGCAAAGAAAAATGTGGAGCAGAACAACCTGTCTGAGCTCATTAAAGGTAAGTGTGGCCCACTATAGCTAAACAAACAGCAGCCCTTCACTGTAGCGTTTGGAGGTTTTCTCCCCTAGTGTGTCTTGGCTATTGAACTTTGGCTGAGCTGCTGTGGCTGTAACTAACAATTATGAAATAAAGGTGGATATTAAAACATGGAGAGTCGCAAAGAAGGTGAAGCGACTCCGTATGGTAAATTATGGTGGGCCTTTTTATTTTTTTTTACAGTTTTATTGAAAATATGATCTGTAATAATGAATCGGCAATTAAAGAAAATAAATTGTTTGGTATCAATTTTGAGGTGTTTGTTTCTGCTTCAGTGTTAGAGTGTAAATAAAAGAAAATGCAAGCAGAAGTGTCACCAGTCAGTTCCCATCATCCATCTGTGCTGCCATTTTTTAAATCTCACAAAACTACGAGAAAATCCCCCAAAACATAAGAGCAAACAGTACAGAACAGTCCATCCACTGTTCACTAGCCTGTGATTCATTTTTCCCAAGAGTCGTTCTGGCAATCTAAAATATCCGACTCACAAATCCCAGTCTCATCTTACTGGTTTATGTTCCCCAGTTGTCAGAGTCCCTCAGAAGACTTTACTGATGGACGCCTTAAAGGAAGAGACAGAGGTCATATATGACTTCTGCATGTGCAACCCACCTTTTTTTGCAAACCAGCTAGAAGCAAAGGTAAGTGTCCCTTCGCCACGAATGATCTACTGCTGTCCTGTTTGAATCTGGAGTGTTTTAAATTCACAAACACTGACAACGTTGAACATGAGTATTTGGCAGAGCAGCTGACGTGAAACACTGATTAGATGCAGGCTCCTAATAGGATTTTATCTTAATCTCTGTCTTGTTGCTCTCTCCAGGGGGTGAACTCCAGGAACTCATGGCGACCTCCCCCCAGTTCGGTGAACACAGGCGGGGTGACGGAGATCATGGCCGAGGGTGGAGAGTTGGAGTTTGTCAAGAGAATCATTCATGACAGTCTGCAGCTGAAGAAACGCCTGCGGTGAGGAGAAAAGCAGGACTGACCTGCAAAATGAAACCTGATAAGCAGGAGCCTTCTCTTTAGCTGCAGTGTGTTGTTTGTGAGTAAAACCAAATTGAAACCAGATTTATTGTGCACAGTCAAAATCAGAAATGGTAAAAATTCAGGACTAAAGAGTGACATACTGTAACTGGCAGCTGGATGTACTGCAGTTGTGATTTTTCTGTAGAGACTGAGAGCTTTAAATGGCTGCAGAGTGAAGGGGAGACACTAAGAGGTAAAGTGGGCAGATGGGTTGCTGCACATTGATGGAGCTGTCACCCACAGTTGCTTTAATGATTTTGGCACACACTTAACCCGTGCTGTATCCGGGAGCCCACTGGGAACAGCTGTGCTTTGGTGGGTGGCTGGGGGTGTCTCCGGTGGCCGTCACTTTACCCTCCCCTGTTACTGGGGCTATCACTGGGGCAGCGGAGTGAGACACGGGTAGAGGAGGCTGCAAAGTGGTGCTATTAAAACTGATTAGACATGCCACACCTGCCTGGCCTCCAACAGGGAGAGCTCTGTGTGCGTGTGTGTGTGTGTGTGTGCGTGCGCTGTATGCAGTGGTGTGTATTTGTGTATTGGTTCACTGGAAAGACAGGCAGCCACAGGAGAGCAGACTGATGTTAACACCTGCCTGCTGTCCTGTGGCTCTGGGTTACTCTCATGTAGCGAGGACAGTCAGTCAGAACAAACCCAGTTTTATTTAACAAGTTTGAGGCTCAGGTCAAACCAACCGGAACCAGCTGTCACTCCCAAAAGCATGCTGGGACACCAAAGCCACCAGGTGCCCATGGAAACACCGCCAGCTTTACCAATTGGCCCTTTGAGACACTCCATCGCCCCACCCTGCTCTTTTTCCACTGAAGTGTAATTACTGTCGGAAAGGGCTGAGCCACCTCAGTATAACGCTCATGTAAATGCCCAGAGCCACGGTTAGAAATGAGGCAACACTCCTCATTTATCACGTCATTGATATGAAAATTACCATCTCTGCTAATAGACTGTAATCACATGCCTGTGCTTCAGAAATGTGAAGAGAGAAGATTGAGTATGGATGCTAATGCAGCTGCACACTTTGGGGCGTTTGTAAAAGCCGCCGGTGGAGGAGGGTGCTGGGGGAACTCCCCACCGCGCTGAAAACCGGGGAACATCTGTGAATATTAGGCCTGTGCAATATTTCATTGTGTCAGCTGAAGCTGACGTGCCGCTCGCCCCTTCACCTCTCTGGGCACTTTGATACATCCCAAACCCGATTACCAGTTAATCAGTTAGAACAGGTTTTCATGTGTGATTAAGTAGAGCCGTGTGTGTCTGCAGCGTTGTGCTTAACTGCAGTAGGGGATGCGACTGCATCAGCATAAAATTATCAATAATCTTGTTAGAGACTTGATGCTAAATGATTATATTGTTGTATTTTGTTTGTTGTATTTGCATAAAGATCTAATGATTATTTAAATTGTCGTTATTTTAAATTAGCAGATTTTAATGTTTTCCTATAAAACAGTTTAGAGAGATTTTAGCGAGTAGATCAGACACATCCACAGAAGGGAGGAGGACAAAACCAAGATTATCTGTGGATATTTACATCCTTTACATATTTATCGCAGTTCATGTGCATGTTGTGTCTCCCCCCCCCCCCCCCCCGCGTTGGGGTTTAAAAAAAAAAAAACCAGCTTTAATTAATATGTGCTGACAGGGTTTGTGAAACTGATCAGACTAATGTGGTGTGTTTATCTTCCTCCATCCTCCCCAGCTGGACTCTGCTGCCTATTGATCAAAGACAAGACCAGTCTTTTTTTCTCTTTATTGCACAGTAAAGATTATTGATCGAGCCTGCACCACAGGATGACTTCAAAGCTGTACACACATGGATGTTCTTCCAGCTCTTGTGTCTGACTTGGTCTTTGAGGTGCTCCCTTGAGTTCACCTCAGCTCATTTGAGCTCTGCTTGGTAGTTCGTGCCCAGGATGAGAGCTGCTGACACAGTCGTACACAGCTGCTTATTATGGATTCTTCTTCCTGCAGGTGGTACAGCTGCATGTTGGGGAAGAAATGTAGCCTGGCACCTTTGAAAGAGGAGCTGAGGAAGCAAGGGGTAAGTAGTCAGTGAGACGCAGAACAAAGGCAAGCACACACTAGAAATTTGCAGTCAGTGTGAGTAACAGAGCAACCACAGCTTGTTCGTGCAGGAACAAGCCTCTGTGCAGGGTTTGATAATGGCTTGTTAACACCATCTTTGCCTCCCATTTCAAACCAACACTCTTCTGGGGTTGTGTATTGATGTTATGGGCAGGCAGCCATCGCTGTCAGGACAGCAGATACCCAGATAACTGCAGCAGGTCGGCTTTTTCTAATATGTTAGCTAAGCAGTGGCACAAATGAGCCAGGAATGAGCTGATGTCTGTTAGCAGTGTATGACTGATTCACATGACACTGTGTAGCTAACATGCATTAGCGACATTAGCCCAGCACATGACTCCTGACTGCTGCAGGCCTGTGCTCCTGTGCCAGTCATATTTTTCATGTGCTCAAACTGGGGGGGAAAAAAAACAAGTCTAGCTTCCCCCTCTGCACCAGCTGCCCCTCAAACCTCCTCCAGAGGTTTCACTGTGATGTTGCTGCTCATCAGAGTGACACCCAGAGAGGAGACCGGAGCTTCATTTTAAAGTGTGTGTAAAAAGAAGCCTGGCCTAGTTCACTTTAGTTCACACAGTAGAAATAAAAACCTTAAGCAGTCATCTGATGTGTAACCAGTGTTGGAAGAAGTACTCGGATTTTACTGTTACTTAATTAAAAGTACCAGTATCACAATATACACAAGCACAATCACAAGTAACAGTCCTACATTCAAATATTACTCACAAATACAAAAGTATTATGAGTTAAATTGAGAAGAATTTACTGGTAGAAGAGGGGAATCAGAATTTTAAACAAACGTTTTTGTGCTATAACTCAGTGTTGTGCTACTCACATTACAGTCCTGGCCACTTGAACTTTGTCAATATTGGAGTAAACATTTTTCCTTGTACAACTGTGTGTGACATTTATGTGACCTTTCTGTTTTGTTTTTGCTCAGGTGCCTAAAGTGACCCACACAGAGTTCTGTCAGGGACGCACCATGCGGTGGGCACTGGCCTGGAGCTTCTACGATGATATTATTGTTCCAGTAAGTCTATGTTATTTCTGTCCCCGTGTACTTGAAGAACACCAGTCCTGCTGTGTACAGTCCTGTACTTTAGACTCAGCAGTTTGTCCTGTGGTCACCTTGGCTGCGTAATGAAAGTCAGTACTGTAATGTACTGCCTGATATTACTTACTGAGTATTAACAAACAGTACTATATGTCAGTACAGAGCAAGTGATGTCATCAGCTTTGGTCATTTTGCTGCTTGGACTGCTCCCATCATGCTGGTGGATGTTCCCAAAGCCACCTCCACAGTGCGCCTGCGTCCTGCTCCATCCTCTCTCCCACCAGCCCCGTTTCATTAGAACCACTCACCCTTCTTCTGGGAATGTGTTTATGCGATTTTTGACATGTTGTAGCTGGGCAACAGTTGCCAGGGCACAACTGTGCATGTATATTGTACCAAGGTCTGGACAAATAGAGATTTGTAGATCAATAGAAAACAGGGACAGTGAAACAGCCAGAACAGTGACAGGCAGCACAGAGAGGGCTAAGAATGATTCCACGGTGACGACAGACTGAAAACACACAAAGGAAGGTGGGAGGAGGCCAGCAGGCAGTGTCAGGACAACTGTTTGTGTTTTGTTGGACTCGCCTCTGTTTGGTTTTTGCAGCCCAGAAGCAGCTGAGCAGAAAGATTGGCCTACATTGCCTCCTGTGACCCTCCTCCTTCATTTACACTTGGGAGCTGCTTGCCATCATTTTCAGGCAGAGCCATCGTGTCTGTGTCTGTGTGTGTGTGTGTGTGTGTGTGTGTGTGGCCTGGTATTGCTCACGTTGTATGGATGTAAATCTGTTTACACAGTCACCGTGTGTGGGCTCAATGTCCTTAAGGGGACAAAAAGCAAGTCCCAAAAATGGAAATCATTACTTATTAGAGTGATGGTGTGATTTAAAGTTAGGGTGAGGCAAGTAGTGGTTATGGTTAAGGTGAGGGTCAGTCTCCAGGGAATGAATGCAATCAATATAATGTCTTCTTGAAGTGGTAGAAAGACGTGTGTGTGGGGTGGGGGTTTGGGTTAAATGCATGTGCAATTCCCCTGCTAACCCTGGTTGCATGCATGCTCCTCTGGATGTAGGGGGCTCATTAATGTTACATGTGAGATGTGGTCAACTGTGCCTTTCCTAACTCCCTTATTACCAAGTCAGCCTGCAAACTATTAATTCCACTGGTACTCTCCTCTTTTTTTTCTCCTGCTCTGGTTTGTGTAAACATATATATTTAAGCCAACAGGCAAAGAATTGCCCTCTACTGGGACTCCTGAAAACAAACTGATATGTAACCAATCTAAATATCTGGATTCACAAGGTTGACCTGACTTACCTGGGATTTACATCTTAATAACATTTCTGATTTTCGTAATCCCTGGTAGAAACGGATTTAAGCTGATTTAAAATGTTTTGGTTTTCAGATCTCGAAACAACAAGCGCATCGTGACATAAGCATAAATATAATGGTCCAAAACCAACATTTCAACATTCACACCCATCTTCATGTTGTGACTGGCCAGGAGTGTTGAGGTGACAGTAAGCCGGGCTTGTATTGTCTCATACAGGAGGAAGCTGCAGGTTCAGTCCAGAGTATAGAAGTCCATACAGCGAGTTGGGGAAAAAAGGAAATGGGGGCTGGATGGAGAGGGGTGACTTGAGTATGATTTGCAGGGTCTGCCTGGAGGTGGAACTGGCAGCATTTGTTTCTACATCATGTGTGCGTGCACTCAGGATGTCGAGATGGATAATTGAATGGCATTATATCCGGAGGAGAGAATGCACTTTGGGCTTGTGCGCTTTTACCATCCCTACTTTTCAAAATCTGGCTGGGCTTTCATTGTGAGTTTGTCATCTACCTGTATGGTGTGTGTGTGTGTGTGTGTGTGTGTGAGGGAGCAGTGAGGTGAGAGTGGGTAAGTGGGATTAATAATGGAGTGAAAGAGCAGGGAGTCAGAAGAGGATGGGATTCACTAGAGAGGTGTTTATATGAAACTGTACATGTGCATTTCAGGCTCTTTGTGAATCTGTGTATGCTGTTTATACCATTGTGTTAGTGTCAAGGATGCTTGGTACAGACTTCCCTTGATGGATTTTATTGATTTAGTTTCTTTGTACAATGAGCTTCAAGGCTTGCAGAGCATGGAAAACAAGGGGCAGAGACATCCGTATCCATTGTCAGCCCATTAATGAAATATGTCCATGTCCCCTAAACACGCACCTACAAAGAACAGCTTACGTAGATGATCGACCCTTTTACTGGGAGTGAAATTGTTTATTTTTTATTATTTAAAATTAGGCAGATGCAGGGAAGATTTGCGTTTATTCATTATACATAATTTCAGATTCCTCTCCATTGTCATTAGACAGCGAAGTCTAATGCGTGGGAAATCAAAACGTGACTCCAGATCAGTGCAGTGGTGTGAAGGTCATAGTCTGCTCCTTCCCTCGGCTGTTTGTAGGTTAGTTGGCCATGCTGTCTGCTCTGTCACAGTACAGTGCTGTTGCTGCAGCCCCCCCATCTCCCCACTCCTGCTTAGCCTGCAGTGACTTGCAGAGTGCAGCTTTGAAATATTGGCTGCGGTGGACATGTAGCAGAAGATTGCAGCAGAGCATCTGTCGTATTCAGAAACGGGCGGGTAATGACCTCCAACCTCATTACAGTGTGACATTAAGAACACTGCAGGTTCAGGTGACGTTCGTGTGGTTTGAGCGCCCTCTTGTGGTGCTTGATGGGCACCCATCTTGTGTTTATTTGTCCTTGTGATAAGCCACATTGATGCACCTGTTTGACTGCACAGCTTTAGGAATCAGCTCATAAGCAGTAAAGATCTCTTGCTAAGGAACAGCCAGGTTCACCATTCATTGCATGTTGAGAATTTAGTTGAAAAGAGCTGAAAAAGATGACGCTTCTTTTTGGGATGATAGGAAGGTGAATGTATAGTCAGGAAACAAGTGTTTTTGACAGTGACTACACCCACAAAAGTGCAGTACTGTTCAAAAAAGACACTAAAAATGTATATGCTTTCAAAGTAATGACGAATAGGTTTTATTTGTGAGTCAACTACATCCAAAGTTAGTAAACTGAAACAGCCCTAAATCAAGTCAGTGTTTGGTTTGACCACAAGGTCACAATATGCTGATGTGCAGTTTTTTAGGGCTCTTGTCAGGAAGGTGGCTCCAGCATCATAGAGAACTTGTCACAGTTCCCCTGTGGAATTAGGCATCGCAGTGTCCTCTGTCTCTCCATGTAATCCCAGACTGACTCCATGATGTTGAGATCACAGCTCTGTGGGGGCCGTGCCATCTGCTGCACGTGTCCTTGTTCTTCTTCTTCTCTCCGGCGGTAGTTCTTTGTGACTGCAGCTCGATGTTTGGGCTCATTGTCAGCCTCCAGAAAGAATTTGGGATGTCAGACGTCTCCCTGATGGTGTGATGGATATCTAATGTCACGTTTATGTTGTATTGTTTAAACCATAATTACAAGCAGCTGAGAAAACATCCAACCGCAAATGAAAATAAAATACAGTATTAACACTAACATAATCCATTCAGCTGGTTTTATAGGAGCAATACAATATTTTATATCGTTTCAGATTCTAACACACCAATAAAAATATATAAAACAGCTAAATGAGCTAATGTAGGTTATTTATCTACAATGTTAGCACTTGGGCTATGACTCCCAGTCTGCTGACATTGTGTAAATGTAGCATGAGCATCTAAAGCATTTAAAACGTATGCACAATGCTGTATATAATCCACTATCACTGATTTCATAATGAAGGCAGTTCTGTGTACACGGAACTGATTTATGGCCATATCCCTGTACAAGTGCGAACAGACCACGCTGCTGTAAATGAGTCAATATTCTAGCTGTAACAAAAGATAGTTACATTTTTAAAATGCTGCATATCACTGGCAAATTTATGCAGCTTTGCCTCAAATATTTTTTATCTCCTAAGATAAGACTATAGATTTTAGCTACTGTGAATGTGAAAATAGAGATCAAATATAAAAAGCTCTAAGTTAATAAGCTTCGGAGAATTTGAACACAGACTAATCAGACTATGTACAGCCTTCTTTTGTTAGCGAGATTATTGATAGTAGTAGATGCTTAAAGAAAAAGATCTTGATTTTGAACAAATAACATATGACTTTCTTGTGTTAACATTAAAAAAGTTTAATTGTATCTGCTGCTTGATAACAAAATGACTTTTTGCCTAAAGCAGTGTTATTTTGCCTGTGTGTGTGCTCTGGTTCTGTAGACTCAACTCTTTATTAACTGTGGTAACTTAGTTGTTACTGTGCTCTGGTTCTATAGACTCAACTCTTTATTAACTGTGGTAGAAATAAAAGATATAGCTGACAAAGAGCTGTGTTGAGGTGAAAATCCATGGGTACAAACAAAGGATATGAGACTGACAGCTTTGTTTTCAGAAGAGGAGACAAAACCCAGATCAATGCCACACGTTTTGAGAGCTCTCAGGTTTCCTGTGGTCCACAGCACTGGTGTGAAATCAAAGCTAAATGTGGTTATCCAAGGTGATGTTTGAGTTTTAAACTGTTCCATAACACACGACTGTCATGCGCCATTTTAAGTTGCAGAGAGGAGTCATTTTCATTCATGTGTCTTCTTACAAGCCATGTTAGTTATAAGAAAGTGTTTGGTCTCGTGACACACTTAACAAATCTGACAAAATACAGTTTGTGTGTGTGTGTGTGAGTGAGAACTACCTTCCAGTGCCCTCTGTTGACAGCCTTGGTCCAGACACTGGTTTTGGACCAGCTCCAAATAATTTCCAGCCTCTGATGTAGATGCCTGAAAACAGAAACCATAACAAAACACCGACTGTCTCTGAGTTTCTCAACCTGTCCCCAACAAGTGACCATGTCCCAGTATGTGACACCAGCATGGCATCAGTGCACAGACCAGCCCAGTTAACGAACAGTGAGCACAACAATGTGCAGCCAAAATATGTTAAGTATGAGAAGAATGCTGTGGGAGCACTAAACAAAATAAACACACAGTTGGTAAGAACAGTGCAATCAGAAAATATTCCCTTTCATATCTAATCTGGAGAATGTAAAACTGCATTTACATGGTCAGGGTTGTAAATTCCTGACTGTTGTTTGTAAAGTTTTGCACTTTATCAGAATGTTTCAGGATTTATCCAGAGCTTATTTTAAAATGACCTTACTGACATTGATACCACAGGTATCAACTGTACCAACGACCTGCCCCTTTGGTCAGTGTGACCTTCTGCCACTCTACTAAAATGACCTTTCACAAAAGATTTTGTTCTTTGTTTTTTTGCTTACATCCACAGTACGGGTTGTCGTTTAATTGTCTGCGGTTCTCCCTCTTTGTTCCCAGTCTCCCCCAACTAAGAAGCGTAAGCTGGAAAAGATGAGGAAACCCCTTTCGTTCACACTTGCAGAGGCGGGACTGAGCGAGCTCCAGGCCAAGGCCTCGGCTATGGGCTGTACGTCCCACAGCGCTGTGGACAGCGTCGCTGCTTTGCTGGAGAAGACACTCACTGACCTGAGGGTAAGCTTTCCAGAGCTGTCAGTTCTCATTCAGAGGGTTAGAGATTAACTGTGACCGGGCCATACACGTCATCATTTGAAGGTCACAGCCATATGGCCTTTGTTTTCATACTCTGTGGGAGGGCACTAAGGCCCGTTGATAAAAATGATGTTGTAGGCGATGTATGTATACAGCCTGAGCAGTAATGTTAGAACTAATGGTTTGGTGGATATGTTCACAGCATAAATACAAACACCCAGGTTTAAATGAAAGTGCAGATACTTGTAAACTGTTTATGTGAAATATGCAGAGATTTCACTGTGTGCTAAAATAGCACACAGATGTGGGGAACACAAGATGTTGATGTTATCATGTAGTATTAAAGAGTGAAAGTGAATAATTCTACAGCATATTCTGCCAGTTTACATGGATGTACAGTATATGGACTGCTCTACAGTCGGCTAAAGTTAATGCTAGTTCAATAAACTCTGACGCTGAATGTCTGCGCTCTCAGTCCAGGGGAATATTAAAAGACACATGGGAAAGCTGACCAGTCCAACCAGTGTGATTAGTGATCCAGTTGATTCGTTGGATTCTTAGAGCCTTCAGTTTAACAATGTGTTTGTCAAACTGGACTTGTTGAATTGCATTTCATTGTCTCACCAGTACCTGAAGCAACTCGCCCCAATAAACGCAATAGAGCAGGTTTGATATGAATTGAGTTTACTGGTACGTACTGACACCAGGAAACAGCTGTGTGTTGCGTGCAAAAGTTTGATACTGACAAAGGCGTTCTCCTGTCTGCTCGCCTTTTATGTGATGCCAACCTAACTACCGGCTAAATCAATTAAAGCATTTAAACCACAAATAGAGAAACACTTGAGTACTGTGTGACAACGTTTAGCTTCAAGCAGTGCAGCAGGAGACAGGTTTTACCCTCGGGGCTTGCCGTAGCTGTACGTGCTGCTGCTGCTGCTGCTGGCACAGTTCAGTACCTCAGTATCAATACAACTCGTTCAAAGTCATTCAGACTCACTCTGCTGATGATGGTCTCACAACTCATACAGATTCACTCTCCCTCAACACTTCCCACATGTGGTGATAGACACACACAAAACAACAATATCAGATAAACAATGATACTGTAAAGGATCAGCTGCCAATGGGAGGATTAAACAATGTTTGACTTTCAAGTGATACCAGTCAGACAGCACACAGCTTGTCTGGCCTGTAGTGGCCATATAGACACATGTATTGGATACTCAAAAAAGTGAAAGTTTTGTGTCATGTTGTCTAGTAACCAGCACATACACCAGGTAATCATAACACCTCCTTTCCACCGTCTGCAACCCGGTTCTGATCTGTCCTCTGTATGGCTTCGTCTCCCACTGGGTGCGTCCGAGGAGCAGCTCGTTGTGGTGCTGATTTTATGTGTAGGCTATATTTCCTGGTTTTTGAGCTTCTACAGTATAAGCAGGCTTCATAATGGTTTCTTTTTTGTCTGTTTTAATTATGTTTACTGTTCATATTTCCTACAGTTAAAGACTACAGTTAAGTTAAATTTAACAATTACAAGTTAAGTTGCTATTTAACACGAATCAAAGATTGGTGGCTGTGGCTAATTAGTTCATAGCCTGTGTTTCACATAGATATCTTTAGGGGAAAGCACTGTTTGATTGGTGGGCCGAACTTTGTCAGATGCGTCCTAGATGCAGCATTCATCAAAAATACAGCCTCAAAGATTATTGTAGAGATAAGTAAGCGCCCTCACATCAGCTTCAGGGTCACAAAGGTAGTGTTAATGTGCAGTCCTGTTGAATTACTTTGGCAGCCGTTAATTTTACTGTTGTTCACATGTAGCTGACTCACATTAGATGAATTCAGTTTGACACACACACACTCCCTTCAGTATATCACTCTGTCTTCCTACATGGCAGGTGCTGCACAAACGCGTTCCTTGCAGAGAGCAGGAGCAGAGTCTCTTTCTGACAGCTGTGGAGAACACATGGATTCACGGACGACAAAAACGCCGTGAACAGAAACGTCAGTTGCGAGAGCTTCCTAGAGCACCTCCCTGTACTGGAACCTGCTCTCAAAACACTGTGGCCTCAACTGCTCCACCTACAACCCCAGCATCCACAAAAAACCGCAGCACCCCAGACGACAGTGCTGAAAACAAAGCTACATTTGCACAGGAACCTGCAGCACAGACTGGCAACAGCGCCTCCACAAATGAGACAAGTAAACACGAGATAGGTGGAGAACAAAAAGAGGCCTTAGAAAACGTAACGGATAAAGATGTCGACATGGAGTCTCCCTGCACAGAAGCAGGACAGGAAATGGAGCCAAAGGAAACACTTGCTGCATCAGGTGAGCCGCCCTGTAAGCGACCCCTGAGCCCGGGGGCAGTCAAACACTTCCTCTTTAAGTGTCTGCTAAATGTGATGCTGGAGAAGGGCGATGTCTTGATTGAGATGCACTGGGTTGAGGGTCACAACAAAGACCCGATGAACCAACTGTGTACTTACCTTAGGAATACACTTTTAAAGTCTGCTGCAAAGTCCTAAATGACAAGAAAGTCATGAGCTTTTCTTTTCAAAACAGTATGATCAGCAAGTACAATTCAACAGATGTGATTTTAGAGATTAGTATTGAGTGCCTGTGTGCTGGAAAGAGTCTTCTGTGTGTGACTGTGTACAGCTTTTGAAAAATGTTGTCCACTGTGACTTCCTGAGGTTTTTCCACTAGAGAATCACAGTTGTAACTAGACCGTAATTAATTGATCTTTTGAGGAAGTGCATACTGTACACCAGTATTTTGTTCTTAAAACATTTGGAATAAAATACATTTTAATAACATTTTTGCTACTCCATCATGTTATTGTGGGCTGCCATGCTTTTTGATGTTGTGGTGCTTCTAAATAGCCACAAGAGGACAGTGTATGTTTCTTCTTTAAAGGAACATTTCTATCATGATAAGCTGTACTAAGATTAAATCCTTTATTTGCTTCTTAAACAGAGTGTTTTGATGATGGCTTGTGTAATTCAGGATGTTCCTGGAGCCACTCAGCCTTTCCTGTGCCTGAACTACCATTTATATTATTAGAATTATTATTCTGTTGTATACTTCCTGCCTAGAGCCGAGTGAATAACAGGAAAAAAGACACCTAAAATATCCAGGGCCATGTGTGTGCGGGTGCACATTCATTGTTGAAGTTTCACAAGCAAAAACACAGTTCCTGCTCATGCTGCATGTTTCTCGATTACGCTAGGACTTTGTGTTTGTCTTGAGTTGTGAGAGGGAACATCAATGTTAAAACAGGCGTTTAGTGTCCTTTTGTTAGATCAGGATACTGATAGTGATATACACCTTCAATGCCATTTATTAAAAACAAGGTATGATGCTTCGAAGCTGTTTTATAATTATGTCTTCACAAGAGGAAATTTCATTCATAGGTGACTCTTATCCCTTATAAATCAGACTGGCTATTTCTTAGCCATTGCTGGAATTTTGACCTGAAAATGGACATGGAAAAGTTGACTTGATGAGTCAGAATGGCAAGAATTTTGATAATGGGTTTATCTTTTGTTGTTATACAAGAATGCCTAAGATTTGCTGGCTCCAGCCCCCAAATAATAATGTCACCTTGGACTCTGGAAATTCCCTGTGCATTTGTCACAGGTTTTTGTTTTATATAGTGTAAATGATTAATTTATTAAGTGAAACAATGTGAATATTATCAACCTCGCAAGTGATGTATTCCAACAGTATGCTACTTACATACTGTAACATAATCTATTTGTATTCCACCTTAAATCTGTGTGGTGTGAAATATATTTCATAACAGAAGATTAAGTTGCAGTAGTGGCCTAAATTTGGCCTCAAAAATAAAAATTCTCAGATCTTTTTGTTAAGTAAAAGTTATAATGCTAGTGGAGAAAACAAAAGAATGTTCCATCAAAAACACATCCTAATTTCAACGTTTCACTTAATTAAAAGTGAAAAAGTATTACCATAAAAAGTAACCATGCTGAATGGTCTGTTTTACAGGCTACCTCACTTTTTTTTTTTTACTGCATCTGGAAAATGCGGAGCTAATTTTAATTACTGCTGGTTTTAATAACTTTGTATATTGCTCTGTATCTTGCATATTTGCCCCATTTTAGCTTAACCTATGATAAAATAAATACTTTATTTAGTTACTGATTACATCTGGTATTAATCCAAATCTGCAAAGTAACTGAACGTTTAGTAAAATAGGTGTGTGTGTAGAAGTGAATCATTTACTGCTTGCAAATCAATGATGGTAAGATGATGTCATGGGGTAGGACTGGATAAGTCTGACTTCTTCCTGCTCCATTCAAGCATGTACTAGGTATAAGCAAACTGATATTGGATTGTGTGTAAAAATGTGTGTTGTTATATCAACTGTTTTATATGCTTGAAAGAATATATCAAAATTAAAATAAAATAAAATCAAACTTTCCTTACAGTAGTGGAGTAAATGTTTCCTATTATAGAGTACAGTAGTAGAACACAGAAACAATAACACAGCAGCCTATAGTACAGGTAGGTCTGCCTCCAAACGACTTCTGTGCAGCACATGAGTAATATACTGTACTTAGTTACTTTGCATCACTAACTGCTGTTCCACTTGCATGTGTTTTGGTCGCTGGATGAGTACTAGTCAAGTGATTAAAAAGGAATGCAAACCGTGTTTCGTTCCCAATAACTCGCTTATTTCATTTAGTTTCATTATAAGCCTTGCTGGCAGGCTATCACTGTCAGCTACTAACTAATTTCAGGGTGAAATTTCACGAACAAGACCGAGTATACATTAGATAGCAGGACTTCAGCATAAATATATTTGACACAAACGGAGCGTCAGTTTTAGTTATTCAAAAAGTCCACTAATAATTAGATTCTAAATGTTCCTGTTTCCTAAGATGTCCCCTTAAACTCGTTGCTAGGCAACAGATGACCGAGTTGGCGATTAGCTAATGTGAGAAACAGCTACAACTTTGTCACATTTTTCACACAAACACATCTGCGAGGCGAGTGTCACACCCCGTTTACAACCGTGACTCGCCCCGCAGCTCATGAGTGGAGCGCATAACACCGCTGACGCCCTCCAAATCTATTTCCGTGTTTTGCCATTTTCTCTGTATTGTGCCTTGGAGGGAGTCAATGTGTGGGCGGATACAAAGCGTGCGTGATTTACAAACCTTACTTGTTCCTACTACTTTGAGCGCCATCTTGTTTGTAATTCTTCTACGTAAGTGGCAGAGTTCCTACTGAGGGGGTATCCAATTACCCTTTTTCCAGACTGGGAACCTCTCCCTGCAGTAAACAGGCGCCTGTCGTACTTGCTTTATCGCCGCTCTCTTACAATTTAAGGCATACTATTTCTAAGTGGACAGAAATGAGCATCGAAACCCTTCTGGAAGCAGCTAAGTTTCTGGAATTGCAAGCCCAGCAACAACAGAAAGCACGTGGTAAGTTTTTTCTTTAATACTGAAAAGGCAGTTTTATGACACTGGCAACTAGGAAATATTAATTGTATCATAATCAACATTTCAGTGAAATGTCTCTGAAAGGTTTTTTGGAGTTAAAACCCAAAGGTTTATCAGCGCCATCCATGAACTAATGACATTTTTCTGCTTTAAAATATAACTGAGAGAAATGTTGTAGTAAGTCGGTGACATTTTGGTTTTGCTTTCATAATCGTCTTGGTGTGCAGACGCATTGCAGAATTTTGTTAGCTCTTGGTGTGGTTCACGTAACCGTTGGCTTGAGCCGAAGACAAGCCGTGGCTGTCCAAAATAGCTATTAAACATACATGGGCTGCTGCAGTACCAGAGTGACTGCACTGAAACCTGCTGCACAGACGGGACTGTTGATGTGCAAACAGCAGTATCTCTGTTAAAGTTCTCAAATCTTCTCTCTTTGCGCTTTCACTCGCCAGTATATTTATGAATGATGGCACGCTCTGCTACGAAACATTTAAAGCAAAAACTGGGGGGGAAAAAACCTAAACATTGGTCGGGGGGAGGGGGCAGAGAAAGGGCGGTGGCGCGCAGGGGACTGCCATGCTCCTTTTAAATGATGTCCTGACGTCGTCCTAGGCAACTGGCCTTCCCCTGGTACACGTGTTTCATTCCCACAGCTGAACATTTATCGCTGTTGTAGTGCCGTGGTACTGTGCACCTCTGGGTTTCACTTCGCTGCTCTAGCTCTTATGGGTTAAAAAACAAAACCCTTCTGGCCTTTGATACTCGTGGAGAGCTTTGACTGTCTGTCGATGACGTGGACATTTGGCCGCGCCTCCACATGTTACCAGTGGAGCGGACCCGCCCCATTCACCACGTGCGCGCAGGGCAACCCCTTCCAAAAGATTGTTTATGAAGAAGATGAGTCACTACATTCATGTAGTCTGGAGGCAACCTGCTCACCTCCCGCTCTACACAGAACAGAATTTGCAGTGTTTCTGATTCTGATTCTGATTCTAACCTGATGCTGGAGCCACTAGCCAAAACATATACAGGCAGTCGGTCCCAATGTCTTCGTGCTGTCTTAATAAGAAGGACAGAAGTGTACATCACGAGAATGCTCAAAAAATTCTTAGTGCCAATGCAGACTTAGGACTCCTTCCTAAAACGAGTAGTAATATAGAATTGAGAATAGAGCTATAGCTGCTACTAAAGTAATCTGTAAATGTCCTATGAATTTTAGTTGTAGTTACATTGACCGTAAAAGCAAACAGTATTACAGGACTCATTCTGATTTTGATTCTCATGTGAAACTATTTTAAGGAAGTGAAGGTGTAAACACTGCACCAAACTGAGTTGCATAGTAGCCGCAAGTTTGAGTCAGTTCAAGTCACATGGGCTAAACTACTTTTATAAAATGGTCTGAAATCAGCACAACACAAACTCTAATGATCTCCTTCCAGCTAAATATAAGTATTATGGCGCTATTACTTGTGTTGTGAACAGGCTCGGAGTGAGAGCTCCTGCTGTGTTCCTCTCCCAGCTCCCCCCTGCATGGTGCACTGGGAGAGCAGAGTACTCCGACCCCCCCACCCCTGCTACCGTAGCGCGGGTCACTTGTTTGCAGGAAAGTAGGGCAGCGTTTGTCTATGTACTGCTGCAGTTATATAATGTCTATAGAAAACCATCTTTTTATCTGCATTTCGTAGGTTTTTTTTCTCACGAAAGACACCCCAGTGTGTCAGCACCATGGCGCAAAATGTTAACATGCAACATCTTAATACACTTGGCTAGCACAGTTATCAGAACATGTTTTGATGTTTGTTTTTTTTATTTGAAGAAAAAATTCAGTATAAAACTGAAAAAGTGTCCAGTTTGACTAGTAAAATGTTCTCAAACAGTATTTAGACTTGGAAATTTCTCATTCCTTCACCTAAATTTTACAGTGGCAAATATGTGATGACACAGTCCATGCAAATAACAGGAATTAACTATTTCCTGGATTTACTTTTTATATGCTCTCCTGAATATCTCAGGCAAGGTCACAGTATAATTACTGTTGTCTATCATGCAGTAAATATAAGGGCATTTATATTTTGTGGTGGGGTACTATGACTTATAGTATGTGAAGTGTGTATGAGAGGAAATGTGGTATTTGTTATGTTAACTTGTATTGTTTCTTCCACAGAGGATGAATTTAAGGAGAAGCTGACAGAGCAGAGGCACTCGGATGTGAACTCTAACTCAATCCACATCAACCATGTTTCTAAAGCAGAGGAGCTCCGCACCGAGTGTCGCCCAGCCCCCATACCGCCCTCTCTGCCTCTGCCCTCCATACCCATTACTGTTATCCCCATCCCTGTGGTCACTTCCAACCCTACAGGCTCAGGCACTCTACCTGTCACCACGCTCTCCCCTCCAGCTGCTCTTCCGGTGGCCTCCCCAAGGATAGACCCTCACTCCCCCCAGGAGCAAAGTGCTGCAACTGTGCCGTGCTCTCCACATCTCAAACCTGACCACTTGACCTCTGTCTTGGCTGCCAACCACAGGCAACCGATACAGAACCACCATCACCCACAGCTCATCGTACAAACTAGCACCACTGAACTGCAGCAGCAGACACACCAACAGCTGGTCCAGTGCTATGCTGGTTCCATCGTCTCACCCGTGCAGCAACATGCCTTACTCTCACAGTCGGGTCCTGTGCTGCAGCAGGCTCCTCTGCAAAATGGCCCCATCAGCCGGGGCAGCCCTTCTGACGACAACAACCAGCTAGACAACAAGAAGAGGCCTGGAGCGTATGTCCAAACTGATGAACTTTCTTATTATAGCAGAATAGGGCTGCAGCTGAGTGTTGTTTTTAATGGATCTGTTATTTTTGTCAGTATTAAATGACACACCAACATAAAGTGTTTCAGTAAGGGTTTGGGCCATCATGTGCCAGCTTCAGTGCTCCTTTGCATTGATTCTCCACTTCTTTGAACTCCACTGGAGGGATGAACACTATTCTTCCAAAACATTTGGTGTTTTGATGATGGTAGTGGAGACGCTGTCTAACATGCTGCTCCAGAATCTCCCACATTTTCAACTGGGTTGAGACCTGGTGACTGTGAAGGCCACAGCATATACTTCATCATTTTCATACTTATCAAACCATTCAGTGACCCCTTATGTCCTATGGATGAGGGCACTGTCATCCTGGAAGAGACCACTCATTTATTCTGGTTCTTCCTTTAGCCACCCGTCAGTAACAGCCTTTAAAATGTCAAAAAGAATGACTAGAAATCTAGAAGACATGTAGCCCCACAAGCAAAACTTGATCATTTGTGCAGCTGTTACATTTTTGGTATTTCAGCACTAAAATGATTATCCAGTCAATTTTTAAGCACTAAACTAAGAACATCTTATTGAGGTTTGGTTGTTCAGCAGACGTGATAAAATCTACTTTGAACCAGACATCAGTGCCAGACAACATCACAAAGCTGTCTGCATTCTTCTTTGGTTGATTTATCATGCCAGCCTTTTGAACGCAACTTCTTACTGTGCTCTCATCTGTGCTTTTACAGAGTGGGCACAAGAGAAGTGCATAACAAGCTTGAGAAAAACAGGTGGGTGTGAAAGTGAGATCTGAGGTTATTGCTGCTGCACTTATTTTCCCCCTAAAACCTTCTATTCTATAGATTAGAACTGAATGATGCCTTTTGTTAATATGTATCACTTTAAAGTTTCACTCTAGAGACATTTTAATATTTTTATCTGCGTATAAAAATACTATGCTACAAACAATATATAGTCTAACACATTTGTTCCTCAAGAAAAGTTCAGTCACTCTCTGAAATAGGCCTTGACATTGTGCATTCCAGGATCTATGAATATTCATACATGTGGATGTGCTCACAGCACCTCACCGCCACTTCCCCCACATAGACTGGTGAACTTGCTGTGTCAGGATGAGATGCAGGAGTAAAAACTGAAGAGATGTAGATAAAGATCTCTTTATTTTTTCTTGAGGCCAAGTTAACCAGTAGCACGAGGTTAACTGTTAGCTTTCACAGTGAGCCAAATTTAGCTTAAGATAATGCTAGTGGTTAAACCCGGGCAACTAATTTCAAATCTTGTACCAGCTCATAACATTTAATAGCATGTTAATAGCTCTTCATTGTTTAAGTTGATCCAAAAGTGAATCCAGTAACGTTAACGTTATGTTAACAGAAGACTGGGAGCTTGAGTTATTAGCACCTGGCTAACCACAGCACTCTGGCTGCTACCAGAAGCCAAAACCATAGCTAACCAGAACGTGTCTCACACCATGTCAGTGTTAGCTAAATAGTAATTATATAAATAGTGTAAAGAAGCTCCAGGGTCCGAAAGCTGCACACTCTGGCATATTTATCTCAACATTCACTTTAGCAAACACACACCTATCACTCAAAAGTTAGCTCTGGATAATCCCAGGTCAGAGATATCGGGTTTCAGCAAGAAACGTCAAACTCTAAATTTGCCTAGTGAGCTGTGATTGGCTTTCAGATTTGTGTCGGCACAAATTTGGTTTGCCTTCAAACGTTTGAAATCTTTCTAGGCAGTGGACTGAGACTACCCCCTTCAGCAGAATAATGTGAAAGCACCCTGTTAGTGACAAACTGCACATATACCAGTCAGTACAGTAGAAGTCTGACATTTTTGGGCATAAAAACATGTTCTTTTATGTTTATGAGTTTAGGGGGTCTTTATTTTAATGCTAAGCTTTAACTTGTATTGTCACCAACACCAGCTGAACATTTTGTTGTGTACTTTTGTTAGTAAAATAAAGCCACTGGCTGTACTGTTTCTGCTGTCTCAAGTTCTCTCTGCTGTCTCTGTTTGTCAGACGAGCGCACCTGAAGGAGTGTTTTGAAACCCTGAAAAAGAACATCCCCAACATTGATGAGAAGAAGACTTCCAATTTGAGCGTGCTAAGAAGTGCGCTGAGATACATTCAGGTAAGCTTGCGGCGGCATCTGTTTAATAAATGTGTAAACTTAGTGAGTGATTAAAAGGTAGCTGGGTGTCTGGTAGAGCAGGCTATTGTAAGGTCATACAGTATTTTACCAAAAAGATGCATCAGGACTTTTCATCATAATTTGAAAGGTTCAGGGTTTTTCCCCCCCCCCACTTTGGACAAGAGGTGAGACAGTGCTTACACCGTTCGACTCGCGTTTTTATTGTCATCTAGAGTGTGGTACAAGTTCTTGGTGCTAATCAACATAACTGTACCAGACATTAAACCTGTTTCAGTGATCTATTGTATGCATGTGTAAACAAATAATTCTGATTGGCTTAGCAGGTTTTCAGTCTGTGTGTTGCATCATTCAGAATGTATTCTGCAAAGATTTACTTGTTTGTATTGTTTATTGCCACAACTACTGCTGAGCAGTGGTTCCTCCATTATTCAGAAGCCACAGTGCGATATGAGCTGGAGTGTTAGCAAAAGGAGGAGGGACATTCATTTATTTATTGTAGTATAAGCATTACTAAAATTGCCAGTTCTAAATCTGAAGCAGTATGGGTGTTTGTTTTTGATTAATTGATTATCGGCGCAGTCTGTCAGACCATTAAATGTTTAAGCGGCTAATAGTTGCAGCTCTAGTTATTTAGACAATTTCGCTGAATGTCCCTGAGTGTTGACAATTTCTGGCACCACTGCTGATTTGAAAGACCAGGTAGAAGATGAGTAGACACTGGATTAATTCCCAAACTGTGTAGCTCCTGTCTGCCCCTAATAAGCATTTACTACCAGTAGTCGGGTCACAGAGAGGCTGAGAGCTGAATTCAATTGTTTTATAAGATGTTTCTAGATGGTTCTTTTGATTTTAGTCCAGTTCTGCTTTTTCTACCATTTCCTCTCATTTGTATGTCTGTATTTAGATCCTTTAGTGAAGGATCTCTGATGTTTCCTCATTTGTAAGATTTGGTTATGAGAATGTCTTTAATGTTGGGGAAGGTGTGCCATTTTCCACAAATGACACTGTGTCTGAGTCAGGCACTGTGACAGTATCGTGGTCATAAACAGCTGATGCAAAGGTGCCGCACTGGCCTAGTTAACTCTTTCATACTGGGGCTGTGCTGCTGAATGTGCCAGTGTTTATCTTGGCTCATTTATATTCTTCTATTGATTGATAGATCCTATAGGGTGACAGATTTACATCTGAGATGCACAAATTCATCCAAAGGCTTAGGTTGGCATTGGGTGTTGCAGTTTAGCAATGCCTTTTATATTTTTGTCTGCATTTGTGCTGTAATTATTATAATTACAGGATCCAAGTACACACTACTTTTTATGCCTCTGTGCCGGCGATAGTCGCAGTGGAGGCATTATGTTTTAGGTTGTCTGTCTGTACATCCATTCAATTCATGTGAATGCTATATCTCAGGAAAGCCTTGGGTAAATTTGGCACGAGTGTCCACTTGAACTCAAGGATGCTTATTTTATTGTATTTGTATTTTTGTAGTTATACCTGTGGTTTGGCTTACTAATAAGGTACTTGCATGGTTAATTTGTGCGGTTGTTCTAAGTGCTCACTCATAGCTCTGCTAATGAGCTTTTATATCCTCAGTGAGAAGACTCAGCCCTGCAGTTGTTCATATCCCTTATTATATAACTGTGGTGCAGATTTAAGTGTGTAAATTTTGCAGAGGACACTGCTGCTGATTTGATGCTCTAAGTAGCAGCAGTCCTGGTTATTCCTCTCTGTGCATGGATACTGAGGGGAAACTAGGACAGCGTGGGTGCAGAGCTCGTCACCCAATCTTCCTTCCTCTGCTCCCCGCCCCCTCTGTGTGATTAAGCAACATGGTGTGCAGTGTATTGTGTTTGAATGGCAGACTGACCTGCCTCTTTTCCTCATATGAACAGCTGAACTGGACAGTCGGTATATTTAAAGCAAATGCATTGAGGGGAAAAAATGTAGAGCTCATACATTTTTCTGCAGAAATGTCCAAAAAGATAGCTTTCCAACAAATGTAAATTCTAAGCAGTGAGAGTGTTTAGTTTCCTGTACGTACTGTAGATAACCTGCAACAGTTTATTGTAGATGGGAACAATTTAGGTGCTTGTACATGACAAGGTGCCAGGCAGTTTTGTTTTGCAGAGGTGGAGTAAAACGTGGGAACTTCAGGTGATGGGAAGGAAAAAAAAAAACATATACACCGATATCTCAACATGGGTGGAACAGCTGCATGCATGTCCTGCCTGCTTATACCTCCCTCCCTGAATGCTTCCTCCTTCCTCCCTCTGGGCTGGCAGCAAAGAAGCAGCCTGCACACTAAAACCCCGGGCTTGTCAGAGGGTTAAATAAGCGGTTTTACGCTCATCATCACATATCCATGCATTTATCTTGCCTGTTATCTCTAGTGGTAATTTGGAAATGAGTACAGGTGTAGTAGTGGCCGGTGTGGCTTGTTTTATCAGTTTTCCACAGAAGGTCACTGCATTGGCTAACAGGCAACGTAGTTCAACTTCTTCAGTTCACTTCAAGCGTAAATTACCCGGCATCTATGACCAGAAACCTTGCATGCATGCATATACTTTGGCTTTGATTGTGTGTGTGTGTGTGTTCGTGTTAACTGAGCTATACACCGCCTTGGGTTTTTCCCATCTTGTTCCTAAATGATTTCCCCTGAGCCTGTAATGGTGCTGCGAAAGCCGAGGCTGTAAAATAAGCCCAGATGCGTTAAAGCCCATCCTCTTTACTCCCCCTCCCTGTGTTCTGCCTCTCTGAGCTTTTAAGGCCACATGAGTAGCAAGCACATGGCTAGCCTGAGATGTGTGACGTCACCCCCACCCCCCAGTGTTTGGCCCCTGCCCAGCAGTGCAACAGGCAGGACTTGCTGTATCACCAGGCTTAGCTGCCAGCAGCAGGGAGGGAATATGGAGCGGTAAACACGAGGCTCAGTTTACTCCACTTGCACTTCATTTCCCCAAATCCCAGTTTGAAATGTTTGTGTATTTTAAGCACTGTCACTTAATGACATTTCACTGGAATTTTTCCTTTGAGACATTGCCTTGAAACATAGCTACACTCATTGCTTTGCCATTTTCATATTTATTCAGCTTTGAACATTAAATATAATCAACCTTCCTTGGCAGTCAGTCACTGTCTCTTAAAATTTCATCATTTTTGAAGGTTTCATCTTAGTCTTTGTGAAAGTGTCAGTGATATTTGTTCTCTTCTTTTATGATTTTCAGTTTCAACTATATTCGAACGAAACAGCTGGTAAATTTGTTGTGGCACATTTCTGGAGGAAAATGATTTTCAGAGGAAAGACGAATCATCAACTGGATTATGTCTTGCTTAGCTGTTTTTTGCAGTATGAACACACAGTACCACAATACAGCTTGATTAAGTATAGCGAGATCTGTTGTCTGTCACAGTTCTCAGAGCAGCTTAACAGTATTCTTTGACTGTACTGTAGCATGGTCAGTTAGTTCTTAGCCAAGATGAAGTAATTAGGCCAGTTATGACTAGCACAAGGTTGAACAGAAGGAACGACGTGCAAAAATAGGCTTGTTACCCCATAGACAAGCCTTTTATTGTTGAAGCTTGGCACCACATCAAGTTCTGTTCCAGCCTGAAAGCACAGTCAGACGAGGGTTTACGGCTGCTACACTGTCACAAGACCAATGTGCAGGAGCCTGATCAGTTAGTCAGCCAGACAAAGCAGCATGTCTGCAACGTGGCCGTCTGAGCTTCTGGTCCTTTAAGAAAACCCAGCCTTGTACAGTCTATCCTGGCTGCTGCAGAAGTGAGTCAGTGAGTACAGCTCGCATTGCTCTTCTCTGCCACCCTCCCTCTCCTGTTCTCTGTGGGGCCATGTGCTCAGCCCTCGCATTGCTTGCAACAGAGCTTGAGCAGTGTTTACTTTATAGACACGCACACAGGCTCAATGCAGCACATCCCTGTACTGATCTAGAGTTTCACTCACAAACAAGGCTGAGGTAGGGCCTTGTCTCTATGGAGGAGGAGGGAAGAGGCTCAGGGGGTGTGACCATGTGCAAAGAAACAAAGGTGCTTGGCACCCTGTGTCCTACCAAACTGGTCATGTGATTAACGGGGAGTCATGTGGGGTCAATCTGCTACAGACTTGGTTATCAGGTTTACATGACTAATCTTCGACTAGCTGTTTCTAAGCTTGGTGTTGGCTCTGACCAGCACTGTAGTAGGGACAGTTCAGTGGGTCTCAGTGTTTGTTGAGCACTTCTCCCTTCTCTCAATCTCTCTCTCTGAGTCATAGCTTGTGGTATGTACAGTTGTGGCACCACTTACATATGACTGCCTGCTAACACATGAGGGTAAAAGGGAGGCAGCCAGCCCATTTTTGTTCTGTGTCACACATTGTGTACACTCTTCATACCATTTCATTCTGCCCTGTTGACAATCCGTTTGAGATAGGGTAATAGGTGCTTCGTGTGTGTCAGAAACTCTCCATGCATGCAAATGATTAAACTAAGTCACTTTTGGCTTTTCCCAGTTAGGGGTCGCCACAGCGAATCGTCACACTGACGACTCGCATGTTGACATTTGGCATGTGTTTTATGCCAGATGCCCTTCCTGACGCAACCCTGATTTGAACCCGGGCCGCAGCGGCGAGAGCACTGCTCCTTAACCACTAGCCTACCAGGGATGGCTAGGGTTTTTCATAATTATGCACAGATGAGGTTTTAAAATAAGCTTTTATGATGAAACACCGGCAGGGGAAACTAAATGACACCGTTAGCGCATGAAGGTGTTTTAGGGTACTAAGGAAACATTGAGGTTTTCATCTGTTTCAGTGACAACCAGAGATGGGGAGGCAGGTCAGTACATCATACATTGAGACCAAGGAGGATGGCTATCCCCAGCACTTGTGTTTGACATATAGCTGTCAGCTGGTCACCAGTTACACTGTTAATGATAACATGTTATTCACTGATCAGTGGAGTATATGATTTGTCCTGTTCATTAAGCTATAAAGTTATAATATTAGCTTTCCATGTTTCATAAGACAGTTAGTGTTGAGGATGCTTCACTGCAGGGTATTAATATGAAGCAGGCAGCAGTGTTGGTCTGTATTTGGAAATAGGCACAAGAGCTTAACTAATCAATCTGTTGGGCTGATACTAGCTTGTATCTATGTATTGAGGTTTATCCACTACATCACCAAGTCACGTGAAAGTATATCTGTATGTATTTTCTGTGGCATATGAGTTTTTGCTCAAAAGACTGAGTGGTGACTTTTCTGACAATCGTGGCAGTTTATCACAGCAGCAATCCATATGCGTCTGCTCTCTTAGCAGGGAAGAGATGGAATGATAACACTATCCTTGGTTGTGCTTGACTGCTGTGACGGCCAACAGCTACACAGTATCTACCTTTTTTTTTTTTTTTTTTTTGTAGATTGTGAGGAAGAGGTCACGTTAAGGCACTTGATCAGCCACAAGCAGCGAGCGAGCACTCAAACTCGTCTATGTTCACATTTATATAACACACCAAAGCCTTGTCTAGCTAAGCTAAGGTTAGCCCTAAACAATACATTCATGCTAAATATCCATCTTTATGGTACGACATGATGGTTGGTGTATGATTGCCATGTGATTATACTCACTGTAAACTTTGTACTACTACCTAAGCACGCATAGCTACTAATTCTCACATCAATATTACGACTGACGAATGTAAAGTTAATCGGTGTTAGTGCTAGTCAACTAGCTTGATCTGTTATTAATGCAGTATTGATGTGACATTAGTAGAAAAATCAGTTCTTTT
>NW_018127925.1:1272126-1280476 GCF_001952655.1 Monopterus albus
TGTGTGTGTTTGAATGAAAATGTCACCAGTGGGATGCAACTCAAGCGCAGACTGACCTGACCTATGCATTTCTGATTCTGGATTAAAAACAAGAGACAGATGCTCAATCACTCAAAGCCCACCTTTTGTCTCCCTTTGCCATTTATGTACATGTATGTTGTAGTGTATATGCAGACACACAGACTATGCTAAGAGACATCTCACATTTAAATATACAGTGAGCATAGAGCCCAAAGTAATGCGCCGACTCACATCTACAGATGCCCTTTTAATCTATTACTCTCTGGCATACAGGATGACAGCACATGTACTTTACACTCTGGCACGCACAAATACATGGTGGCATGAACACTAACAGGAGGTCTACTTTGGGGAGATGGCTTAATGATTCTGACTCATCATGTTGCTGGTCATAGATTTCTCAGTGTCATTTCCCTGGGCCTCTCCCAGCGAGGCCAGAGAGCTGGCTGGATAGTTTAAAACACTAATCCCTAACAGCGTCACTATGTCCTGTTGGTACTGATTTAGCCAGACATCATTTATCTGGAAATTAGTCGTTTGTGTAGTGAGTATTTTAGGTGTTCAGCATGTCTTTATTAACTGTACATAATTATTGCCTTTTGTTGAAGTTAGTTTTCATACAGCTTTTCCTCCTGTTGCGGTGTACAGGCAAGGCCAGCGCAGTTTGTTTGGGTTTTGTCTTGTTGGCTGATGGGTTAGGAGAAACTGGGTCAGAGAGCTGCTACCTGGAAGCACCACTTTGCCATTCTTGTTTCCTCCTTCCCTCATGCTACTGTAGCTTGGTAATTCTGAACAAAGGCGCTAGGGCTGTCACTTTTTGTTAGAATTTTTAACATATATTCGAATGTGGTTAAAAAAAAACAAACAAATGTAATGACCTTTTCAAATTATTCTGTCAGTAAGTGAAACAGGTCATTTGATGTAATTTGCCTTGCAGTCCAACAGAAGACATTTTTAAAATTCACTATCATCTTGACCAGTTACATTGACCTGTTTTGACCTCTCAGTAAAGTAAACTAGTAAAATTGTTTGCAAGGACAAAATGCAGGATAGTAGTGTTAGTAACCTTGCCTGACTGTCCTACCCCTGCAGCTTACTTGCCCTGAAGAAGACTGGTGGGTCAAAATGTTGGCTGCACATACTAAAATACATCATGTAAGCCTTCAGTGTGAGGTCATTTTTTCCATTTCCCTAACCCTGCAGCATGTCATATCTTAGCTAAGCTCTTCTGAGAGAGAGCCAAAGCAGTGAGAGGTACTAATATATTTATTTTTTATTAAATATTACACCCAACTCTGTACTTTTTTTTCTCATGTCAGTTTGAACATCGTTCAAACATAATTTTTGAAAATAGTGACAACCCTAACAGGAACCAGTCTTAGATTTATCGTTAAAATATTTGTTGAACTGATTAATCAGCTGTGAAGATAATATGGGCACTACACAGGCGTTTCTAAGATTAACTGGAGTGATGTGCCTTTTTACTATGGAGCAGTAAACACACCAGAACTATACTGACTTAACATGATATAGATGCAACTACTTTCTTCCTTTAGTGACTGAGCTTTCTGTTGAATTGTCTATGTGACAATGATGAAACTGTTTAGCACGGTGGGGCTCTTTACATCATCATGTTCATTAACTGTCATACAACACAATGTAATGATAAATTGCCTGCTGTTTCTGTACAGTACAACAGCCTAATTGTACAGTATTTACACAAGGTCCAAAGCTTTAGCAAGTCAGGGGTGTTGTAAAGCAGTGCTGTTGATTTTGCACACACCAACAGTCCTGCAAAACCCTTTGCAGAGCTGTTGATTCCAATGCTAATTTGAGGTTATAGTAATCCTATTGTATTCACAAGTATCTCTGATAATTTGTTGAACCACATTTTCACAATAGATTGCAGGCTACCAAAAATCACCAACATTACTCTGGATCACTTTTAACACAGTTTCAATATAAGCAAAGCTTCCAAAGCACAGGATTTGTTGTGGGGCTAGGCTATGTGACTCTAATATGCTGTTACTCTGTGCACATTCATTGTCATGGAGCCACTTGGTTCATGATTTTACAAACTAACAATTTAAGAGTTTTACATTTTATTTCTCCTTTCAGACACTGAAGCGGAAAGAGAAGGAGTACGAGCATGACATGGAGCGCCTGGCGAGGGAGAAAATAGCCACGCAACAACGACTAGCAGAACTGAAGAATGAGCTGAGCCAGTGGATGGATGTGATAGAGATCGACCGTGTTGTGCGACAAACAGTGCAGCCTGAGGAGGACCAGGCCTCGACCTCCACTGCCTCAGGTAGGCTGTCATTACAGCTAGTACATGCGCGCAGTACTCAAATAGCCTCCAGATCATCTTTGTTAAATGTAGATGGACAGTCATATTGCATCTAGTCTGAGTTAATTTTGTCTGGTGTTTCAGAAGGTGAAGATGTAATGGACAATGATCTTGATGAGGAAACTATGCTGAGAGCACAGACTGCTTTACCCTCTGTGCCCCAAACCATGAAACCTGAGCTGTACAAGACTGCAACACCCACCCAGACCCCAACCCTGACACCTACTACTACCACCTCCATCCTCACTCAACACATCTCCATCCAGCACAAAGCCCCTCTGCACCAGCCTCAGCTGCTGTCGGCAACTCCTGCCCAGCCAATGTCCAAGCCTGCGCCTCCACCTGCGCTTGCAGCAACAACATCCAGCAGTCCCACCGCCCCTAGTCAAGCCTTGATCCTCACCCAGACACAGATGGCAACCACGCCCACCCTACACCCCACAGTTATTGCCCACACATCAGTGTCCCATCCCTCTGTCATCCAAGCAGTCAACCATGGCATCCAGGGAGAGGGTCCCAAACACATTATGCACCTGGCTTCTTCCTCCCCCACCAGCTCTGTTCAGTTAGCCCCTGGCCACCAGCCCATTGGCCACATCACCGTGCACCCAGTGGCTCACCTGAGTCAGCATCTGCCTGCCCTCTATCCTCAGCCAGTGGCTGTCACACAGCCAGCTGTGGTCAGTCACATCACTCACACATTAAACCACGCCCAGGTGAATGGTGCTACCCCCAGCCAGCCAGCTGCCACCATCACTGGCAAACAGACAGCACTGAGCACCCAAATGGTGACCCACCACACCCAGCTGGTGGGGCAGACGGTACTCAATCCTGTAACAATGGTGACGATGCCCTCGTTCCCCATCAGCACTCTGAAGCTGGCCTGAACACCAACAGTAGGACCAGGCTGCAGAAAGAAATCCCCCATGATAGGGGAGACCCACAGGTCACAGACCAGCAAGTGACAAGCCCACAGCAAGGGCAGGAGAGCTGCTGGCCACCTTACTGATAAATATTACAGCACATTAAGCATTACAGCTGTTAAAAAGCAACCAGGAACATTCCTAAAACAAAGTGCAAACCTCTTTCAACACTAGCCTACTGCAGTGTCCTAAACTCTCAATCCAGAAATTGGGATATGCCAGACTGCATGTGGTTGAGTGTGTGGGGTAATGCATAGTTTTTAGACTCATTTGCCATCTCTTATTACAGATAATGGAACAGTAGTCATTTTCTCATGAGATTTACAGAAACTGTTTCATATAGGAAAAGGTTAGGTTCCCCATGTAGGTACAGGTGAATGACTGTGCTTCCCAGATGGCTGTGGAGTAACCCATACTAGATTATGTACTGAGAGGATACACTGGCTTTTACATGTAGGTACAGGTGAATGACTGTGCTTCCCAGATAGTGCTGGACCCGCCATAACTAGCAGCACATTGGGAATGTGCGGAGGCACATTCTGCAGGGCTGGAGCTAAATCATGGACTGAACTTTACCTGAACCTCCTGACCCGGAGCTACATAATTCAGTCATGTTGTATATTGCTATAGCTCCCCCTGCTGGCTGTTTTTCAGTGTTGTCTTGAATACCACCCTGAAATGATAAGAACACAGAGATTAAAGGTGACTTGGTATAAAAGAATATACAGCTTTGTCAGGGTTGGGTTTTTAGCCATTAATTTACTCATCTTTAGTATCTGTTCTTCAGTTATACTGGCACATATACAAGTTAGTGTTTTAGCATAATGTTGTCACAGCTGCTAATATATACGTTAAATATATTTGACATATTGGATCAGTGTGTCTGTCTACATGTCTCCAAATGTAAATGCCTCTGACAGCAGTCTTAAATCCTAAACATAATCTGATTCTACAAGGCGAGGGAACTCAGTGTTTAGAGAGCCTGAATGTGAAAACCTAATGGTCCTTAAAATATAGTAAAGTGTGTTTCTGTGCCGTCTTGTGTAGTAGTAGGACGTGTTTTCCAGCTGTGGGTGCATGCCATGACTGTGTTACTGATTATTTGGAAAGTTGCAGTTTAGCACAGCAACACTGTGGCCTCCATATTTAATCTGAATGTACTGATCTGTGAAATGTTAGAGTAGCGCACTCATCAGGTTAAGCTTTTTTTTTTTTTTTTAAGAAATGCAATTACTTTATCAAGTTATTACGCATACTAAACTATCATGTATGTAAAGTGTCATTTAGAACTGATTTTATATTTTAAGATTTACTGTTGCTTGTTTCATCTGGACAATAACTTCTGTTCAGTGTAAATATTTTATTTTATTCTGGGACCATGTACAGTGCTGTATATTGGGGCAGATGACTACCCATGTTGAGATCACATTCAGCCACTTTGGAAAGTTTTAACCCCTTAATTTTTTTAATTTATTTTTTTTTTTCGCGATGCAATAGGACTACAGGGACTTTGTACTTAATGAGCTATAGAAAAATGCTAAAACAACTTCTCTTTCATTGCCAGATTTTATGAACATGCAATTTGAAATCATACTGTAGCAAAACCAAATGTGTAAAAGTTAACAGGGATTCAGATACTTGAAGAAGCAGCAATACACATGTGTTTTCCCTATGGAGAAAGTTTAAGTTGCATATTGCCTGTAAATACTGGACTGCATTTATATCCAACTATCATGTAAAAAGCTGGGGAAAATATGTACAATTAAAAGTTTATTAAAAAAGATGCTTAATAAGATGCTTAATAAATTGTTTTATGTTTACAAATGCCTGAAATTGTATTTTAATTTACTGCAGCAAAGCACACTTTTTTTTTATAATTTGGGGTCTTGGTATACAGGCTGAAGAAAAGTCATATACTTTTAGCTGCAACTACCAGTCCAGTTAGTTTTACTTCAAAAAAACAAAAAACAGGCAATTATTTTACAGAGTAACAGTTTGGTCAATAAAATCTGAAAATAGTAAAAATACCAACAGGAGTTTCTGAAAGCCTACAGCGACACCTTAGTTGTCTGATGACCAAATTAATTGACTAATTGCTTGGGCTCTACTATTAGTTACAAGGAGCTCAGTTTTTCAGTGACATCTATTTTTCACAAACATTTTTAACAGCAAATTAGAGCCACTTTTCTTATTAATGTTCAGTATTTGTTTATATTTGTTAACGTGTCATTGTGAGGCTGCAGCTACATTGTTGTTGTGGCCTGAAGACACTTTCTGATACTGCAGCTCACTACAGGGAGATGCCTTGCAACAAATAAAGTGCCTCTTATTCTCACTCAATTAACCAATAGAAGGAATGCGTTACATCACGTGACAAGCTATAGACAAGAATAGAAGACTGACTAGTGACCAAATTTATTCAAAGTGTGACTTACTTTTTTCAAAGGTTGCACTGGGTTATGCATGAACGACTGCTCTCCCTACAGAAATAGTGGACAGACGTTAATCTCTGCAACACTGTCAGTGCAATGCTTATCCGCAGGTCTGTCACTCTTCTCATGAAGCAGACTTCCAATCTATCAAATTCAAATGTGCCGATCCACACTGACTCCGAGACGTGTCATCCCTGGACCCCTTTATTGCATTTATGAGTCTATGTTTTTCCTTTAGCGCATTTTAAGTGTAATCACCACAAATAGAAGCTTAAATCAGGTAGATCACCTTTGAGTGAGCTTGCATTTAGCTAGCTGCATGAGAGAGCTGAACTGTACAAGATGTCTAACACTACTACTACTACTACTACTACTACTACTACTACTACTACTACTTTGGCTGCTCCTGTCAGGGGTCACCACAGCAAATCCAATTTGCATGAGTACTTTGGCATGATTTTACACCGGATGCCCTTTCTGACACACCAACACACACATCACCAAAGAGCAGAAATTCTTCTTCAGAAGAAAATGAGCTACAAATAGGCTAAATCACAAACAGCAAAGCATGTAAGCAATCATCATCAGTGTCACCATTATCATATTGACTGCTAGGGTATAGAGTACTAAAGTGACTACACAAAAAGATGGAAATCTGTTCCAGAAGTTATTTTCCCATTTACTGTGTTCCATAAGTCTCCCGCTCTCTGAATTTCATTATAAATTTAGTCTATATACACTTCTTCTTTTGGCTGTTCCCGTTAGGGGTCGCCACAGCAAATCATCTGTTTCCACCTAACTCTATCCTTGGCATCCTCTACTCTCACACCAGTTAACTTCATGTCCTCTTTTAGCACATCCATATATCTCCTCTTTGGCCTTCCTCTTGACCTCTTGCCTGGCAGCTCCATCTCCAACATTCTTCTACCAGTATAACCACTATCCCTCCTCTGCACATGTCCAAACCATCTCAATCTGGCCTCTCTGACCTTGTCCCCAAAACAGCCGACCTGAGCTGTCCCTCTGATGTGCTCATTCCTAATCCTGTCCATCCTGGTCACTCCTAAAGAGAACCTCAACATCCTCATCTCTGCTACCTCCATCTCTGCCTCTTGTCTTTTCCTCACTGCTACAGTCTCTAACCCATACAGCATAGCTGGTCTCACTACTGTCTTGTACACCTTTCCTTTGATTCTTGCTGCCACTCTTCTGTCACACAACACTCCTGACACCTTTCTCCACCCACTCCAACCTGCCTGCACTCGCCTCTTCACCTCTTTCCTACACTCCCCATCACACTGGACTGTTGACCCCAAATACTTAAACTCCTGCACCTTCTTGACCTCTGCCCCCTGTAACCTCACTGTTCCACTTCCCTCCCTCTCGTTCATACACATGTATTCTGTCTTACTACGACTGACTTTCATTCCTCTTCTTTCCAGAGCAGACCTCCACCTTTCCAGGTGTTCCTCCACCTGCTCTCTGCTCTCACTACAGATCACAATGTCATCCGCAAACATCATTGTCCACGGAGATTCCTGTCTGACCTCATCTGTCAACCTGTCCATCACCATAGCAAACAAGAAGGGACTCAAAGCCGATCCTTGATGTAGCCCCACCTCCACTTTGAACTCCTCTGTCTGACCTACAGCACATCTCACTACTGTCGTACTCCTCTCATACATGTCCTGAACTACTCAAAACGTACTTCTCTGTCACTCCTGACATCCTCATACAGTACCATAGCTCCTCTTTCGGCATTCTGTCGTACGCTTTCTCCAAATCCACAAAGACACAATGCAGCTCCTTCTGACCATCTCTACACTTCTCCATTAACATTCCCAGAGCAAAAATTGCATCAGTAGTGCTCTTTCTGGGCATGAAGCCATAGTGCTGCTCACAGATATCCACTTCCTTTCTTAGCCTAGCTTCCACTACTCTTTTCCATAGCTTCATTGTGTGGCTCATCAACTTTATACCTCTGTAGATGCTACAACTCTGCACATCACCCTTGTTCTTAAAGATTGGCACTAGAACACTTCTCCTCCATTCCTCAGGCATCTTCTCACTCTCTAAAATCCTGTTGAACAAACTAGATAGAAACTCCACTGCTGTCTCTCCTAGACACTTCCACACCTCTACAGGTACAGTGGGTACGAAAAGTATTCAAACCCCCTTACATTTTTCACTCTTTGTTATATTGCAGCCATATACTAAAATGATCTAAGTTCATTTTTTTCCTCATTAATGTACACACAGCACCCCATATTGACAGAAAAACACTGAATGTTTGACATTTTTGCAGATTTATTAAAAAAGAAAAACTGAAATATCACATGGTCATAAGTATTCAGACCCTTTGCTCAGTATTTAGTAGAAGCACCCTTTTGAGCTAATACAGCCATGAGTCTTTTTGGGAATGATGCAACAAGTTTTCACACCTGCATTTGGGGATCCTCTGCCATTCCTCCTTGCAGATCCTCTCCAGTGCTGTCAGGTTGGATGGTAAACGTTGGTGGACAGCCATTTTCAGGTCTCTCCAGAGATGCTCAATGGGGTTTAAGTCAGGGCTCTGGCTGGGCCATTCAAGAACAGTCACAGAGTTGTTGTAAAGCCACTCCTTC
>NW_018127925.1:1282761-1284526 GCF_001952655.1 Monopterus albus
TTCCATCTTCTCTGCACACTTTCCTCACTTGTTAGCACCTTTCCATCTCTGTCTTTAATTGCCCTTATCTGTTGCACCCTTCCCATCTCTATCTCTCTGTCTCGCTAATCTGTACAAGTCCTTCTCATCTTCCCTCATGTCTAACCTGGCATACAACTCATCATGTGTTATGTTTGGCCATAGCCACCTCCCTCTTCACTCTACACTGCAATTTCTTGTGATCCTGTCTACTGTCTTCAGTCCTTTCTATGTCCCACTTCTTTTTAGCTAGCCTCTTCCTCTGAATGCTGTCCTGTACTTCCTCGTTCCACCACCATGTTTCCTTATCTTCTTTCCTCCTTCCAGATGACACACCTAGCACCTTCCTACCTGTCTCCCTGATCACTTCTGCTGTAGTTTCCCAGTCATCTGGAAGTTCTTCCTGACCACCCAAAGCCTGTCTCAACTTCTGTCTGAATTCCTCACGACATTCTTTCTTTTGCAACTTCCACTTGGTCTTCTTTTCTGTCTTTCCTCTCCTCTTCTTCCTGACCACCAGAGTCATCCTACACATCACCATCCAATGCTGTCTGGCTACTCTCTCCTACCACCACTTTGCAGTCACTAATCTCTCTCCGATTCCCTCGTCTACATAGAATGTAGTCTACCTGCGTACTCCTACCTCCACTCTTATATGTAACTCTATGTTCCTCCCTCTTCTAGAAATAGGTGTTAACTACAGCCATTTCCATCCTCTTAGCAAAGTCCACCACCATCTGTCCTTCTAGGTTCCTTCCCTTAACACCAAACCTGCCCATCGCCTCCTCATCACCTTTGTTCCCCTCACTAACGTGGCCGTTGAAGTCTGCACCAATCACTACTCTCTCCCTCTCGGAATACTCTCCATCACCTCATCTAATTCACTCCAGAATCTCTCCTTCTCTTCTAACTCACACCCTACTTGTGGAGCATAACCACTGACTACATTCAACATTCAATTTCCAACTTCAAACTGATCACCCTGTCTGACACTCTTTTCACCTCTAAAACATTCCTCACGAGCTCCTCCTTCAGAATCACTCCTACCCCATTTCTCTTCCCACACCATAATAAAACAGTTTGTATCCCCCTCCAATGCTACGCGCTTTGCTACCCTTCCACCTGGTCTCCTGCACACACAGTATATCTACCTTCCTTCTCTCCATCATGTCCACCATCTCTCTACCTTTTCCTGTCATTGTGCCAATGTTAGGAGTCCCTATTCTCAGACATATACTCCTGCCTTTCCTCTTCTCTCTCTGTCTACGAACCCTTCTACCTCCTCTCCTTCTTCGACCAACAGTAGTCCAATTTCCGCCACCACCTTGTAGGTCAACAGCACTGGTGGCGGTCGTTGTTAAACCGGGCCTCGACCAATCTGGTATGGAATTCACACTGATGATTCGCATGTTTAAATTTGGCATGTTTTTATGCCGGATGCCCTTCCTGACGCACCCTCTCTATTTATCCGGGCTCGGGACCGGCGAAGAATTCGCTGGCTTGCAACCCCTGTGGCTAGATTAGTAATGCTAAATTGTAATAGGTATAATGTTATATTTTGACTCTAAATTAAACTATAAACCATAAAAATCTTCAGGTCATTTGATAATGAAAATAAATGTTAAACCTTATGTTGCACACTAACTCTAGGTGTGATTAGCTGATGTTAACAAGCTAACGTTAGCTAACGAGCTACCAAAACACTGTAGCAATGAGCTATGGTAACATCATTTGCCCTTCCTTTGGC
>NW_018127925.1:1284658-1290128 GCF_001952655.1 Monopterus albus
TGAGTGTGTAGAAAAAGGGCAATTCGGGAGCCTTAGCCAGTGACACTGCACAGGTTTGTTTGTTCTGAGTTTACTTTCAGTTTTTTAAAAACTTGTCTTAGCAATAAAAGTCACCAAAACGTGTAACTGCTCATAGGCGCACAACAGGATCCCAAAATTTAACTTTAAACCATCAACTGTATATAAGACGGAGTGTCTGACAGTTCCTCCAAATGAGGCCACCGCCAATCGATCGCCCCCTGGCGGCTGGTTGCAGGTTAGGTCATAAATCCCACCTCCTCCTTCCTCCTTCCCCTCCTTCGATCCTTAAACCCGTGTCAAACTTTGGAATGATGAAAATCTAATTTAAGATTAGCTTACTCAAAATTTGACAAGTTATATGCATTTATTTCAATCAAGCCATAGCATTCAATTCTGCTTAAGCTGTCACAACATAAAACAAAACCCAATGCGTGAAGACATGAAATTATATTCATATTTTATTACAATATTAGAATTTGTACATGTCCTCTCCATAAATATACTCCAAAAAGTAGAATAACAAAAGTAGAATTTAATATAAAACAAACAAATTAAGAAGCAAAAGTAATACCTGATTTTGCGACAAGGAATGTACATTTTTTTTAAACAAAGGTCACACAGCATGGCAGTCATCAAATTTAAAAAAAAAAAAAAACGTTTTTACTTAGAATATAGAAATGATCAGCAAGAGAAACAAGTTCATTCAATAACTCTGATCAATGCTCTTTGATAAGTTATTCCAAAACAATGTTGCTTATATCAATATAAAACAAAATTCACACTTTGCAAAGAAATGCTTAAATTAAACAATTAAGTTTGTTATTATTGGCTTTGATTATAAGATAAACATTAAGGTCAGCACGCACCCAACATACAAGTTCCCCTTGAAATCACCATTAGAACAACCAATAAGAAAAAAAAAATCCACCTCAATGTATTTTCCTCAGCTGTTGAGTAGCTACATATTTTTCATTGCCCATAAATAACCTTATGACCCCCTAAGCAGTTCTGCAATCTGTACAACCTTCTAAAAACAAAAATAAATAGGCCTACACTTCATGGCCTTAGATATGACCCTTTTCTTGGCTCTCACCTCATGCAAAACAAGGGTCATGTCTTGTCAAAGTCCTAATCAGGACTAACAGGACGTGTCGCCTGTTGATGGCTCTGTCACGCTACAGAAGCTACAGCTCTAATCTGCTTTGGGGAATTCTCATCCATGTACAAATTGTCATTAAATGTTGATATGACAGTCACTATATGTAGTGGTTTCTTATGAGAGTTGAGACTGGCCAATGCTGAGCAGAGCCACTAACATCCATGCTGTCAGCTAGCAGAGGTGGCAATTAAGACAACCATGATGACACAGAGAAAAGCTAAATATAACTAAATCTAAACAATCATCACTTAAAAATTAAACCAAATGAATGAACAGGAACCTCAAGTGAAGGGAAATCTACATAAAACAATCATCAACATAATGTCAAGCAGTGTCACAAGGTGTAGTTTAATAAAACGAGGAACTCATAAAAGATGACAAACAGTAGAATGAGTGTAAAAGAGAAAATTAAATTATTACAGTATATATGCATTTTTGAATTATAGAGATAATCAAAATAAACACTTGCACCAGAAAAGTGTGCTTCAAAAATCTGAGGTCACCAGTACTTTGATGTAAACCTCATATTAGGCCTTATGTAAAAAACAAACAAACAAAAAAAAAAAAACATAAAACAACCCTGTGATCATGTGGCTAAATAAAGTTCAGATATGCAAACTAAACTTCAAACTAGAGACTGACTTACTCAAACAGACCAACATAAAATCAGTTCATTTTTAAAGTTATTTTATATTTCTGACAGAACAGAAAACAGTAGAGTAGAGGAGGGTTGAGTGTTTGCAGCAGTGGCATTGATAACATCAGAGATTCTGGAAAGGATATTGGGAGTTGCTGAGTTGCAAATGTCACAGCGTCTTACCACCTGGTCCCTGATGCATGTGTTAAATTGCAGCTGATGAGGTTGAGTGGTGGGGTGGGGTGGGGGGCCACGTACGTTCCTGGGTGAGCGACACATACAGAGTGCTACTAGGTGGTGTCCTGTGCTAATAGGCATCTTTCTGAGTGTGCATTTGATCCTGAATCCTCAGCAGCATCTCCTGCATCCGCCGCAACTGTGTGGGGGGGGGGAGGAGAGGGAGAGAGAGAGAGAGGGAGAGAGAGAGAAGTCCCACGGCTTGATGTGACACATCCATTCTTACATCTATGGTGACATAAGCATGTCAACAGGTGGTGCAGCCTTTGACACTGTACAAGCAAATTATTTACATTTGACTGCACAAATAAATCGATAACACTCAGGATCTGTTTTGTGTTGATCATGGCAAACGTATGGCTGTTTGGAGATTTTGGGGCAATATTTTTAACAAATGTACTGGTCTGGTGTTTCAAAATGAAGAGACATGTCATCCAGTGCAGCACTGGCTTTGACCTATGTGTTTTGGAACAACAATGGATATCTATGGCACAGACAAATAAGCTAATCCAAATAGTCAGTGAGAACCCCTAACTGCTAGTTTTAGTCTGTGTGTGGGGATAGTCAAAACTAATATTAGTATAGAAAATGACTGACCATATCCTTTAAAAGCTACTCATATCAGTTAGCAGCTAGCAGTTAATTGAGTTTAGTCTTAAAGTCAAAACACTTTCTATTAACAAATAAAACTCAGTTGCTCTTTTTTTGTGGATTTACCATAACATTTGCTGAAAATTGTCAAAAATTAAGTAACAATGTGCTGTGACTGTACTATATGTAATACAGTATATGGGCTGACTATAGCACCCATTAGCAAAAACCTAACTAAATTCCCATTTGGCAACAAATACTGTAATGAGATAATACCATGTTACAGTAACACTGACATGTTAAACTACGCTTTAATGTTGGCTACACAACAAAATAAAAAGAGCTGAGGAGAAATGTTATCTTTATTTGATCAAATAAACAGACTGGAGAAGGGGGAAGGAACTTAACAGCTGTGACAATTCACCATGAACAGATGTATTATTGTCTGTATTTGATTATAATGAACACTAACACCATGTACAGTGTTATACTGTGTGTGCCTGCTCAGTTCATCTTCACTTACTTTCACTGGAAAATAATCTCTCAGTAACTGGGCTCATTTGGAACCTAAAAGGAATACTTCATCTAATATTTCCTCTATGGATGTTCTTCTATAATCAATGCCCATACCATTTTTCCATAACATATTTATATCATATTATTTGTTTAGCCTTTGAATATAATTGCTGCAATACTAAAAATTATTGTTGAGCTCTAACAATATTAGTACCTTGTCTCAGGTGTTTGCACCACACTGGCAGAGATTATCTAGATGGAACAGGGTAGTGCACATACAGAATAGAACAAATTGTGATTTAAGTGCACAGTTTTGTGGTGGCACACACTTTTCCAAGACATGGTTCACAGATCAAAGGAGTTGTGAGGGCAGTGGAGTTGAGGTTTGAATGTTTTTGAGGCTACTCATTGTCAGCCTCAGAAAACATGACCTCAGTGCGCTTCCTACAAGGATGATAGCTAAATAATATCTGCGAGCTAAAGACACTCAGAGGGCTTCATCGTCTATCTGATCTAGCCCTGTCTCTGGGTTGGGCTGTGGGTCTGCATGCTCATCAAGATCAGAACCGTGTTCTGGTTCATGATCGCGGTCATGATCATGTTGGTGGTGATGTGACTCCAGTTCACGGTCGGCATGCTGTACCTCCTCATCTTTCTCTCGGATGAGCTTTTCTGTCTCACTGTCCGTCACTCCAGGCATCACAGGGATAGGGAAGTCTGTGCCGCTCTCCCTGGTGAGTTTACTGCAGAGACATAGTAATCCATTTAAATCAGCCTTTTGCACTCCAATGTGTAACCAGCTGTTGAACTCTGCCTACCTTACACCAAAACAGGGAGTTTTGTTTGCCTTAAAGATAAGAGAACCCCTAACTGATTAATAAATACATGGGAAAAAAGCCTCAATTCCAATGTTATGAATCGGAATACCTGAAAATATGTATGTAATAGATTACATACAATATTTCCTTAATCTTCATCACATTTCATCCTTCTATATTTGTACATATAAAACAACTTTGTGTTTCTGTGTGTACCCCCAGCTTCACTGTGAGCATACCTGCGGTTGCGTTCCTTCACAACCATGCGGGTCATGCTCTGGATGCACTGGGCTCTGTAGGTCTCATAGTGAATCTCACGAGTCACGTCCTTGAGATCTTGCATGTGTGTGCGAACGAGCATGTTCCTCAGCTTCAAGAAATCACAGTGTGCCAAGTTCTCCACTGCAAACCAAGAGAAATCATGCAACAATATATTTTGCAAAAACTGCTGAGGCTGAATCATGACTACCATGTAAGGCAGCTATGAATAAAAAGATAATAAAAGCCAAAGGATCAGTGAAACACACAACGCACTGTCATTGTCACTAATACCACATAAAGGCTCAACTTTGTACAGTTTTTTTTTTGTTAACACAAACAAAACTTTAAATTGTGATGGGACGCTTGCCTTCTACGATGCCCCAGGGGTACAGACGGCCTCGCACCCGCTTCCCTTTGGCCTCAACCACTGTGTTGCTGCCAATTACTGCAAAGGGGATGCTTTCCTTGTTGGGAGAACAAAGAGTCATAAAATCAAAGAGGTGTCTCAAAATATCTGCCAGGGGAGGGTGTACTGCAGATGAGTCAGTTGTTAAGGATGGACCAGTGCAGCACTGAGACTGGTGCAGTGTTGACTTTATCTTTTATCCACTTGCCTTTTCAGTGCCTTTGTCTGGTTTTCCCCTAGCATCTTTCCTTTTCTTCCTAATCTCTGGTTCATCTCGTCTGGAGTAATAATTCATAGCTGAACACCATAATTTTACAGCATTAACTTGCTTAATTTTCAAACATATTGTACACCCATTCTTTTTCTTCTCAGTCCTCTTTTTTTCCCAGTGTGTTAGTTAACCTGACACACCGACAGGGTGGAGAAAGCTTGACTCATCAAGACGATACACTCAGTCGTGGACTAACTGTGAAGGTCATGCATTTACTGTATGTCTGAATATGTTCTTCGTGACATACTGTAACTAGAGTTTTGTGTTTAAAAAACTGTAAATCCTAAAAAACTAAATTTTTTAAACATTTGTCATGTTATATGTGCAAATAGTACTATTAGTATTATTTTGAATGATCCATGTGAGACTTCATTTTCAGGCATTTTAAACTAATGTGCGTTTTCCCCGGTTCAGACTGTAGAGACGATACAAACAAACATCTGCTGGCTTTGGCTCTCACCTTCAGCTCGTAGTCCTGCTGCTTGAAGTCCTCATCTTCGTCAGAGTCACAATCAGGGAACTGGTATATCTTTATACCATACTGCTCAATCTC
>NW_018127925.1:1290140-1315158 GCF_001952655.1 Monopterus albus
ACATACAGTGAAACGTGTTTCTTACATAAAAGTGTGAATAAGACTTTTAGTGAAGAAACTAATAAATCTCTGTAGTTTATTTGTTGAGATCAGTCTTACCTTGATTTTCTTTTTCTTGACCTCACTAGGGGTGAGAGTGTCAGCTTTGGCCAAAACAGGGACAATGTTAACCTTCTCATGCAGTGCCTTCATAAATTCCACATCCAAAGGCCGAAGGCTAGAAGAGATACAGTGCACACACAAACAGGACAATAAAGCACAAAACATTTCTATATGTAACAAATTAACTCTACAGGCCATTATAAATCAAATATGTTGTTTTCATTTGATCATTTGGCATCATGACCCAAAAGCAGTGATTCTCAAAAACAGGAATACATTTACATAAATGTTGATAGATCAGAGGAGCAACTTTTTTTTATCATGACTGTGATCCAGATGTTAGTTTTTTTGAACTATCTGTGAATTCCTTTAGATGTGGTCCTGATTTCTACATGTATGTTGGCAGTGACACTGCCTTGCCTCTAACTGGTAGGTGATAACATGAAGTCTGTGATAAGATGGACAACAGATCAGTGGTGCCAGATGTTTATGCTTTGAGTGACCACTTGGTGTGGTATCAGAGTCATAACTGAAGCTCATCAGCAGAGGGAGCAGTTTCTCCATCACTGTAACACTGAAAATGCACTGCAGCATTACTAGAGTTCTATGGTATATTTGTTCCTTAACAAGCACTGTGATGTGGAACAGTGGATGTGCACAAATGCACTGAAAAGTACCACATCAGCACTTAGCACACACAATTGATTAGAGAGAGAGAGAGCACTGCACAAGATGTAAATTAAACTGAAGGCAGCAGAGAACTGCACCGACTGTGGCACGAGTCTGCTGGATTAACAATTTATGGGCCTGAACACACTACAAGTAAATACATGTGCTGTTGTGATGTATGTTTTTTAGAGAAAGTGAAGGTCATGGTACAATTAATCTGCTATGATTATGAGTTTATGGTGCAAAATGCCAACACAGACATTACACACTGCAGGAAAGGGATTTATATTCCCAGTAATAAAAGAAAGAGAGCAGGCTAATTAATCCCTAGAGGAGCACTGAAGCTTTGTCATACCCATGACCGAAGGGTGAGATGAAATACAGGCAGCAATGTACGCGGTTGTCCTGGATGTTCTTGCGGTTGAGGCCACTCTCATCCCTGAAGTACTGCTCAAACTGCTGGTCAATGTAGTCAGCCACTGGCTTCCAACTAGAGCAGAAACACACAAAGGGATGTTCAATCTCTGAGGCAACAGCTAAACTACTGCACATGCCCTTTTAACAGCAGTGCTCAGATGAGGTCATCCAGCTGTACTCTGAAGATTCATAGCTTCATTTAGACTGAAGTCGTCTGAGTCATTAAAGAGGTCTGACTTGTACCATTCAGTGTTGTTTACGGCATCCCCAAACCCAGGGGTGTCCACAATGGTGAGCTTCAGTTTGACCCCTTTTTCTTCTATATCCACGGTGTGTTTGGTGATTTCTACTGTTTGTGTGATTCGCTCTAGGAGAAGGGATACAAACAAACCTTTTAATAAGAGCCATGACATACTGTAGGACAAATATTTATCAAGCAAAATGAAGAAAATACATATCAATAGCTGTGACTTCCGTACCCTCAGCATTGAGCAGTTTCCTATCTTTGTACAGATCTGTGAGAAACAGACTGTTGACCAGGGTAGACTTTCCCAGGCCAGACTCCCCTTCAAACAAAAAACAACAGAGACAAAAAGAGTGAGGTCACGACTGTGTGATTAGCAGTCTCTGCAAAGTTGCAGATGGGCTTCAGATCAAATGGGTTGCTAATGTGCAAGCTAGGACCAACCTGCAACCATGAGTGTGAAGTCAAATCCCTTTTTGACAGATTTGCGGTGAACCTGGTTTGGCAGTGTCGCAAAACCCACATATTCCTTGTCCTGATCCTAAAAAATACCCACAAGGATAAAATATTTCAGGGAAGCACATTAACATGTATACATGAATATAAACATAGTTTGTCAACACTGTTATTAACCACAGCAAAAATCTGTTTGTACCAAAGACAGTACGTCAACCTTCCCACAAGAGGTTTGACACATTAACAGTCAACAACATAACAAAAGCAAGACACAGCCTGATCCGCCAAAGGAAAATCAACATACATTAACCTTTCTTTTTTTATATTAGTATTTTATAGAATCATGCACACTCTGTCACATGAACTGTATTCATCAGTATGAAGATGAACTGTTCAACAGATTACAGTGCACAGACAACTTCCATTTGAAAGCTGAACTAAAACAGAGTTGTTTGTACTCTCTTGGGCTCTTGTCTGGACCTTCTTGTGTTACCTCATTACTGTTGTATGGGTCAAATCGACCCCAGGGGCTCTTGGGCCTGGACGGACTGACAAGGGACGGCAACTCAAACTCCACACTTCTGCTCTGCCTCAAACTAGTGCCAGAGTCCGACTGTGCTCTACCCGCCAAAGGGAGGCACAAATAAGATGGGGTGGGGAGGAGGTCTTCGCCCTCAGCTTCCCTGTCTACATCATGAGACTCATGGCCTTCATGGTGGTGCTTGTGGTCATGGTCATGCTGCAGGTCTTGCATAACGTTCTCCACCTCTGAGTCGTCTGAATGGCTTGAATGCTAGAGAAGCATCATGGTTGACAGGAGTGGGTGAGGCAGTGCAGAGGAACAAGTGGGGAACGAAAAAAAAACAGAGGCGAAGGCAGGCAGATGAAAGGTACAGTGGTGATGTAGAAGGGAAGAAACAGACATCCACAGGACAGAAATGTTCATAATATTTTATGATGATAAAAAATACCTATATATTGCTTTATGGAGAAAGGTTCAACAGCTAAAATTTAGCTGAGAAAGAAGAGGTGTGTTTGACTGTAAGATGAACTATAATTCCTTCTTCTAACTGTAGAGAATGTTTGTGAAGCCAAATAATTTGAAAACTTTCACTAGATGGGGAATGAAGTGGAAAGCTCAGGAGTGTCACCTGCTCAGCACTGTGGTCTGTGCTGTGATTAGGAGAGGCAGGGCATGAGTCCTGCTCAGCTGAGGAAGAGTAAGCGCCATGGTCACTGTCCTCCATTGCAACTGGGGCTGCAGTGCACTCTGAAATCTCCAACCAGAAGGGAGCACAAATGTGAAGAGGTTTATCGGGGTAAGGAAAAAAAGAAGGGTCACATCAGGGAAGGAAGGAGAAGGACCCCAAGAGAGTCCGTCATGAGGAAATTAAGAGCCGGGACCAGGATGACAAAGGGAGTGAAATGTGTTGCCAAGAGAGATGAAGACAAGAAGGAAGATGAAAAAATATTAAATGATTAAAGGCAAAGCAGTGACATATGAAACAGCATACCATTTAGCACAGGAAATGGTATGAATGCAGCGGAGATACAAGAAGTGGTTGGTTCAGTAACCAGCAAGATGATTGAACAATGTGTCATGGCATTTCAAGAGCAGTTGTTTCCACAGTCTATAATATCAGAATCACCTTTATTGGCCAGGTGTGTTAGACACACGAGGAATTTGACTCTGGTACAGTGGCTCTCAGTGTGTATGTACAGTGTTCTTCCTTTATAAAGCAACAAGTAGACAAGATAAGACTGAGAGGACCACAAAAGAAAAGAAAATGAATGTGCATCAGGAAAATCAAAATAAAAAGCTGGTTTCCTGTAGCTAGTGATGTTTTTCAGGCTTCACCACACAGACGAGGGGTCGTTGGCTGAAAACTGTTTTTTCAGCTTTTCAGAGTAGTTCCTCTTTGCTACTCTGATCTCCCTTGACAGTGTGTTCCTGGTCTGCCTGTACAGGATCCTGTCCCTACTTCTGTCGGCCTCCTCTGGCACGACGAAGCTGCCTTCTACTGTGAACCAGGGCTTGTTGTTGTTGTTGTTGTTGTATCTGCAGAAAGTCTTGGTGGGCACATGCGTCCTCACAAAAGGTGACGTATGATGTCAGTGTCAGTGAGTTCATCCAGGTCTGTAGGACTGTATACCCTCCAATCTGTGCAGTCAAAGCAGGCCTGTAGCTCTGACTTTGCCTGCTCGGTCCATCCCTTCGTATAATGCTATTGGCCCAATCCGTCCAGTATTATTAGTTCCTTTATAATCTTAGTCAGTGTTTCAGGCACCAGTAAAACTGCATCACCACCTATATTAGTTTCCCGGCTGCAGTTATATAATGCAGAGTCATTGAAAGTTTGAATGCCAAAGTGAAACACACTGAGACACGCTTCTGCCCAAATAGATTTGATTCATCTCTAAAGTTGAATCAAAAATAACTTGTTTTATTCTCTTGCATGTTAACATGCCCACTGCAAATTATTTAAAGCCTGATACTAGTCTGTTATCATTCTAGCATTGTTCAGTTAGAGTTTAAAAAGATTTTCTCTGTCACCCCTTCATGGTTACCAAATTCCCCCATCCATAGTTTTAACTAGGCTGGAATTTAGAGCTGAAGGGCAGAGGAGAAATTGACAGTTACACTGTTTAGGAAACCAGTGACCTGCTTTCCCATGCTACAACAAGGCACAGAGATAAATGTCCAACATAGTGCTCATCCTGTGACCTACATAGAAGTGATGGTTGATTGCAAAGCTTTGATAACTTTGGAGCAGAAATGCACACAGGTTTAATTCAGTTTCATACATCTTTTTCTTAATGTGGTGCATAAAAGCTGTAGACAGAGGGGATTGAAAGAAACAGACTTTCAACAGTATTAGTTGTAATCTCTTGTTAATATCAGAACTTAGGCTATTACACAGCAACATTAAACCACAAACCAATTCTTCTACATATCAAGTTGCAACACACACCACGCTTGCCACCCCTCCACACAGAGCCTCACCTGTGGTAGCTTTTACCAGCATGTAAGGTCTCTTCTTAACCCTGCGTAAACTGCTCTTCATGCCCACTGCAGCAGGCAGCAGGAAACAGAGACCAGAGACTCCAGCATTTATACGCCTCCGCCCCAGAGGACACAGTGTCCTTCAGCACCATCGAGCCACTCAGCGCCTGGGGAACCGATCAGCAGCATTGACGAGCTACACTATTCACAGACTACATGCCACACGCCAACACAAAGTACACACTCTAATGCTAAACCTACCTAACCCTTACAACTTCATCAGATATAATGTAGACAATATAACATTTTACATTCATAATTTTCTTTTTTGGTGACAGCAACAATGACCATGTAATTCACACTAGAGTGCAACTAATGATTATCTCAATGTTTGGTCTACAAAATGCCAGAAAAGAGCAATGTCCATCTCATAACCAGGAGTTTAATTTACAGTGATAGAAAACAGGGGAAAGCAACAAATCCCAACATTTAAGAAGCTCAAACCAGTAAATATTTATGAACAGATTTAGAAAAACTGTAAAATGCATGGATGCATAAGGTCCAATGACATTATTTAGCAAACTGCTGCCCAGAATGAGGAGAAAAGTCAACAATACAACTAGGACAAGTGACATAACAGTGAGATTTGTACTTTATTAGTAGTGTTTTCAAACAGCGTGGTCTACTTTTAAAAGAGAAAACGGTTGCGATGATGTGGCTGGTTTTGCATATGTGCCGAGCTGTTTGCCCATCTTTAAAGTGTAAGGCACAGTCGTTTACAGACTGTTTCTGTGGCATGCATCCATCCGAACAGAACAAATAGTGGAATGGTCATGTTGAATAGCTGAATCCGAATTGACTGACAAAATTCTTAGTCGGGTACAGCCTTAGTTCTAATATTGAATCACTGATGTTCACTTCAACAAAGCAAATACTGGAGGTATCCATATAACAGTAAAGAACAAACTATAAAGCAAAAATAGCCTGTGTATGCACCAAGCACCCAAGCTGCTTGGTGCCCCATCATAATAACAAATTATATCTGCTAATGAGATCACTAATTAAGATAATAAATACATTATAAACCACTTATATGCAAAATATCTTGTAAGTTTAACATACCATATTAATCATTAATGGTTTGATTATTACATATGTAAATGTATGCAGCAAGTTGTTGCTCCAATATTTTAACTGTCGATGCTACAGGGCATTAGTCTTTACAAGACACACACACACACACACACACACACACACACACAGATGTAACACCACCATGATGACAAAATGTCTGGGATAGTGCGAGACATGATTATTAGGTTCATCTGATATAATACTTTGCCAGTCTTTCAACACTTCTCATTACTTGCAGAAGACCTTCATTCAGTAGCATTCCTGAGCATGACCCTTTATTCGGGCTGGGTCACAGAGTTCCTTCTCTAAGCCACACATACAACACTATCTGATTACACTGTCTTTAAGTCTAAGTGCTGAGTAAGGCAGATAGTGGATTCACTTTCCACTAAGCACTCAAAGCAGCTTTGTAGAGCAAAATGAAAGTCCATGGAATTTCAATGTATATTGAATCTTTTTGTACACGCCGGCCTCGTTACTTAAGTGGCCAAAAGCATATTCATTCGGCGAATTTGCTGATTCAATTTTAATTATGTGTTTTGCCCCTATAATGCCAGAAAACAGTAAATGTAACACCCATTGTAATTTCCCAAACCAAGGTGAAGTCTTGAAATATCTTGTTTGGTCTAACAGTCCAACATCGAGATATCTCTATTTAACAAAGAAAGCATCAAATCCAACACAAATGTTTGGTATTGCTCCTAAAAATGACTACAAACATAATCACCTATCCATTGCAGCACTAGTCAATTTTACAAATCCTTTAAATGTCTTGACTAGTCTGACTACGAATCCACCATCCAAAGATATTCATTCTTATTCAGCTGTTCAAGTTTCTCCTGTCACACAGAAGCGGTGGCACTTCATTTTACCGTAGTGAGTTTCTCTTTTGGTCACTCACTCAACCCCTTTTGTCCAAACATCCACTGCAAGCCAGGTGGAAATCCGACTCTTCAAAAATGACCAAAATCTATAACCAATTTAAAAAATTCCCAGAATGGACTGATTTGACCCAATGCAATGTCAAATGTACGATGTTTACCTAATGGTGTAAAAGCCTGCACTTAGATCAACAAAAACTCCGTTTAACAAGGCACGGCCAGCAGAACACAGTTGACTGACTGGTGATACAAACATCAGCCTGACTCTGGTGGTCCATGCAAACACAGTAGACCAAGTGTGGCTGTGACTCAAGAGGTAGAGCAGGTTGTCTCCTAACCAGAAGGTTGGTGGTTCGATTCCCGGCTTCTCCGGTCTACATGTCAAATTGTCCTTAAGAAAAACACTGAACCGCCAGTTGCTCCCTGTGATGTCACAGGTGTATGAGTGTGAATGGCCAAATAGTGTGAAAGTGCTTGGAGTGTGCTGCAATGCATGAAAAAGCATTATACAGGTATAAGACCATTTACCCTGCAAGGCACAGAAACCGATCCTAACGTTATTCCTGTAATAAAGAACAAAAACCTCCAGACTTGTAGCTTAGAAGTTTGGAAAAACTGACCCTGACCCTCTTTTACAACAAAAGATGCTGGTCTAATTGTGTATAGGATTTACAGAACTATCCCCTCATCCGCATTCTGCATTATTAATTACATGATGCGAAAAATCTTCTATAATTAGAATTAAACCTAATGGACTCTGACATCAATTTCATACATTTTCATTAGGCAACAGTCTCCCCCTGGAACGCCTCTCAGCTGAGACTTGAACCAATTACAATTTCCATAACTTGCCCAAGTGACGTTTCAGTTCTTCCTGATCATCATCAGGACTTATCAGCAACCGTTATCATCAGTGATGTCATGCAGAGTTTGTTAGTAATGAAACAAGATAAATAAGCCTGAGACCAGGTGAAACCACAGTGCATCTGGTTCTGCTCCACATTGGCATTTTGCAGCTGAGGCTCTGGAGAAACACACATAATGGGAAATGCCTCAGAAACACAAAGGCCAAAAAACTACTTTGTGTCAAGGAAGCCTTCATATACAATAGGACAACTCAGCCCACTGGTCTTTAAGGACTTCCTCACATTACATTAAAAAAGGACACGCTTATTCACATTTTCTATATAGCCAAACAAACACGACATGGGAAATTAAACAATGGTATGTGGGCAGGAACATTACTTTTTTGGTAATGAGAGCATATTGTACTTTGTCAACAGCTGCTTCTTTGGCATTTCCTGCAATACTGATAAAATTGCATTTGTGCTGTGTTGATGCCTCTAGGAGACCCTGCTGGCCTCCAGTTTGTGATCACCACTCTCGAGTACATGTTGAAGTGGAATGTCCCGTTATGTGAACTGATTGAAGTGGGGCTGAACCAACTATTTGAATGCAGAGCTGTTTATTGCATATACAGTCCAGTCCAGTGAACCCAGTCATTATAATTAAATGTAATGAGCAGTCTGATGGGCTCAGCCAGTTGTTCCACAACAGCAAGAAACAAATGATACCCTTTGTAGTCAGTCAGTCAGCGCTTATCAAGGAGACCACTTTAAGGAAAGTAATGTCTTAAGAGATGTCCAACGTAACTTAGGATTGGACTAAAACCTTTATGGCTAACTCATGTAGTTCCCGAGAAACAACTGAAACCTAGTTTGACATTAACAAGTTGTGTGGCTGACTTTGCTGCTTTGATACTGTTGGATCATGGCAGTGGGGTTGGCTGCAACAGCACTGATGGATGATGACTTGTTGCATAAAACATGGCTCTCAGGGGAAGGCCCACTTGAAAAGCTCCTTTTATGACATGGGAAATGCAATCAGAAGCTACCCACAGTCATAAAGAAACACCACAGCATGCTGCTATTGACCATCTATGATGAAAGCATGTTTCAGCTTGGGAGAAGGCGCCGTCAACAGAGTTGTTTATAATCTGGCTACAATAATTACTGTGCTCTTACTCAATGAATGTGAAATTATTTTTGCTTGGCAAGCTTAGCTTCTGCTGGGAGGAATGTTTACTAAGTGTGGGAGATGTTGCAGACAGTGGGTATACACTGTGATCCTCATGAACTTTAGACTGCTTTTCAAGAAAAAGCATGAATATAAATGCGGCCATTCTGAGGCATTCACACTGAAAACAATATTCTGTTTGTTCCGGCTTAAAAAGTAAATAGTATACAGGCTAAATACGAGTGAGGTTTCCCCTTGTGGTGAGGCCAGTAGCAGGTGGTGAAGTGAGCCATGTGTGCTCTGCGTGAATGCTGTGGTTGTTTGTATAGTTACAGCAGGACACTGTGTGAAGCTGGCTCAGGACACAGAGTGAGGAGTAGAGACAGAAACAGTCCCCCTCGACTCACACACACACAGCTATTGAGCTCATGCAAATTTCTACATGACAACATATTCAAGACAAAATAAAACAATTACAATTTCTCTCTGCTTTGCCAGTGTGTGCAAATCAAGGGAAGATTAAAAAAAAAGATGCCAGATCACTAACAGTGTGTGTCTCTGCCCCAAATGTATTTCTGTCACTGTAAAATCCTAAACAACATCTTCCAATATCTGACAGTCAGAAACTCACCACACTCTAAGTGCATTAAGCTGTCACACCTGATCAATACATGTGTTTTAACCATCTTACAAATGGACAGCATTGTTAACTGCACTGTGTTCTGTGGTCATGTGGAAAACATATCTTCTTTCAGTAGCTTATTAGAAAGTTATTACTGGAATAAATAAATTCTTATTTGTCCACAAAGCCCAATCACATTCATGTGTGAATAAGTTACATATACTGTATAAACAAGGACAACCTGCAGCCACAGGCAACTATGTTGGAAGGTTAGGAAGAAAAAACAAGGAAGAGCAACTCACAAACACTTAATTGTAGAACCAGCAAGAAGGAAAGCAACAAGTGCATACCTCTGTACCACAGTTGGTTCCTGAATGAGCTGCCATATTGTCTCTTCAGAGACCGTGGTATTCCTTCAATTTCACCAGTGACAAGGCCCTGGAAAACTCCCCAGACGGAGTGTCACTTCTTTAGTTTCAGGGCACCCCGTATCACTTAAAGACACTTATTTTTCCTGCCTCACCAATCAGATGGCATCCAGTTTAGTTGTGCACATCTCTCTACATTCAGTCTGGCGCACATCCTTTTTTAAAAACAGGTACACCTTCGATCTCAGCCACTCAGTAGTCCACCCTGCTCTGAAGTTCTGGCCAGTTTGTAGCTGATATGCAGATGAGCAGCAGCAGCTCGTGTAAGCCGAGCCTCTCTAAGTCGAAGATAGGTGCTGCTCTGTAGGGAGCTCGACAACATTGGGCCTGTTGCTTTGTTGCAAACCTCTTGTGCCCTCATTCTTAAAGCGACGCATGTGAGATCTTAATACAAAAAAACAATCACACACACACAAAAAATCTTTGTCATTAACACAATTGTACAAATTAGGATTGTAGATATGCTGCAAACAATTCAGAAGATACCGAAATTAACTAAGACTGGAATAGAAAAGGTGGAGAATCATGAATAATCAGCCTGGGTTTAAGCATCAGAGGAAGACAACATTATGCACATAACTTCCAACAATGGTCGTCACATCTGATCCAGACCTCCCAGATGGCAGTACCAGGGCCCGAGGGGAACAAGAAGAATCAGAGTGTGTGGGTGTGTGTGTGTGTGTGTGTCTTTCTATGGTTCTGCGGACAAATTTTAGTTTGATATCATCATCGTGAGAACATATAGATCGGTCCACACCACTTTAAAAGTCTGTTTGAGGGTTAAGATGTGGTTTTAGGGTTAGATATAAGGTTATGGTTAGGCGTAGAGTTGGACATTTAGTTGTGATGTTTAAGATTGGGGTAAAATGTTAGGGAATGCATTGTCAATGATTGTCCTCACAACTATAGAAAGATGAGTGTATGTGTGTCAATCAGGGGGAGAGGTGGCCTACATGCTGCAAAATAATCTTTTTATCTGAATCACACTTTCTCACACACGCACACACACACCCATATAAGTGGGCCACAGCACAAAGCTTTTCCATTAATCTCAATGGATCTCTGTACTTTGAAAGTCTTATAATCCTCTCATTCTTAAGAAATAAGGATTTAATAATTAGACGTCACTGCTTTTGACGTGAATGAAGTGAAAGAGCTCAATGAGTGTACGCTATTGCATATACTGTATGACTTGTAAAAAGCTTTGCAGTAGTGAAATAAAGCAGACTGTTCCTGCATTTAACAGACTGTGACAGTCAACAGACAACTACAGATTTCTATGCACCCAGAAAAGCTCGGCTTGTGCCTGGGCTAGGATCTCATCTGCAGAATGTTAGTTTAACATGAGAAAGAAGGGGAGAGCAAAAACAGGGGCAGAATTCAGCTGAGAATATAATGTCTGCCTGTGGGAGGATTAACTCAACATAAAACGATCCCAATCTCAACAGCTCTCAGTGCAAGTGTGCCGACTTATACAACAGTAATAACTGCCCTAAGTAGCAGACAGAGAGCAACACAAATAGTATCAGGTTAACTGACATGTCAGTCTAACAAATCGCGCAGTATGCAAATGTCACTAAATCCTCATTTAATGTGACACATGGAGAACTGGCCTGAATTTGAGGGGGCAGAAAAAAACACAGACTAACAGACAGGAGATGCTACTTCTTGTAGGATGATGTCTGGCAGCATGATTTCAGGTCTGCTTTAATCCTCTCTAGCTGGCCCTCATCATGAGGGTGATTATCATCAACTGTCTGAAAGGGCTGACTGTGCCAGTGGGAGGGACAGCTTTAGATATACAATCTCAGACTACATGCACACAGACATGCCCCAACTCTCTTTGTCCCTGCTTACATTGTAAGGTCATCTGGCTTGGGAGCAAGTGGGGCTGGAATAAGTCCCTTGATAAAAGTCACTGCACACAGAGCAGCATCCAACAAACACCAGTATTCAAAAATGTCCAAGGCACAGCCAACAGAGAAGAAGTCCTGCTCTGCTATTATGCACAAAACATGATTTTGTGTTATACAGTGCCTTGCGAAAGTATTCAGCCCCCTTGAACTTTGCGACCTTTTGCCACATTTCAGGCTTCAAACATAAAGATATAAAACTGTAATTTTTTGTGAAGAATCAACAACAAGTGGGACACAATCATGAAGTGGAACGAAATTTATTGGATATTTCAAACTTTTTTAACAAATAAAAAACTGAAAAATTGGCCGTGCAAAATTATTCAGCCCCCTTAAGTTAATACTTGGTAGCGCCACCTTTTGCTGCGATTACAGCTGTAAGTCACTTGGGGTATGTCTCTATCAGTTTTGCACATCGAGAGACTGAAATTTTTGCCCATGCCTCCTTGCAAAACAGCTCGAGCTCAGTGAGGTTGGATGGAGAGCATTTGTGAACAGCAGTTTTCAGTTCTTTCCACAGATTCTCGAGTGGATTCAGGTCTGGACTTTGACTTGGCCATTCTAACACCTGGATATGTTTATTTGTGAACCATTCCATTGTAGATTTTGCTTTATGTTTTGGATCATTGTCTTGTTGGAAGACAAATCTCCATCCCAGTCTCAGGTCTTTTGCAGACTCCATCAGGTTTCCTTCCAGAATGGTCCTGTATTTGGCTCCATCCATCTTCCCATCAATTTTAACCATCTTCCCTGTCCCTGCTGAAGAAAAGCAGGCCCAAACCAGGATGCTGCCACCACCATGTTTGACAATGGGGATGGTGTGTTCAGGGTGATGAGCTGTGTTGCTTTTACGCCAAACATAACGTTTTGCATTGTTGCCAAAAAGTTCGATTTTGGTTTCATCTGACCAGAGCACCTTCTTCCACATGTTTGGTGCGTCTCCCAGGTGGCTTGTGGCAAACTTTAAACAACACTTTTTATGGATATCTTTAAGAAATGGCTTTCTTCTTGCCACTCTTCCATAAAGGCCAGATTTGTGCAGTATACGACTGATTGTTGTCCTATGGACAGAGTCTCCCACCTCAGCTGTAGATCTCTGCAGTTCATCCAGAGTGATCATGGGCCTCTTGGCTGCATCTCTGATCAGTCTTCTCCTTGTATGAGCTGAAAGTTTAGAGGGACGGCCAGGTCTTGGTAGATTTGCAGTGGTCTGATACTCCTTCCATTTCAATATTATCACTTGCACAGTGCTCCTTGAGATGTTTAAAGCTTGGGAAATCTTTTTGTATCCAAATCCGGCTTTAAACTTCTCCACAACAGTATCTCGGACCTGCCTGGTGTGTTCCTTGTTCTTCATGATGCTCTCTGCGCTTTAAACAGACCTCTGAGACTATCACAGTGCAGGTGCATTTATACGGAGACTTGATTACACACAGGTGGATTCTATTTATCATCATTAGTCATTTAGGTCAACATTGGATCATTCAGAGATCCTCACTGAACTTCTGGAGAGAGTTTGCTGCACTGAAAGTAAAGGGGCTGAATAATTTTGCACGCCCAATTATTCAGTTTTTTATTTGGACGGCCATATGTGTGCAGAACTTCATTTACTTTTTATAAAGGATACAGCACTGTCTTTGGAGCAGACAGTAAAGGGAGGGCAGTGCCACCTGCTGCTTATGATAACAAACAGCCTGACTTTGAAGCAACCAGGAAATATGCAGAAAATACTGTATGAACCGGATGCACATGTGGTCCTGAGCCGTCTAAGAAACTGAATGAAACATCTTAATAGCACAGTAGCATGCACGGGAGAGTGATGTCCTCTGAAGCAGATAAATATATAAAATCTAACATTTCACAATTGTGAGAAAAGAGGAGACGCTGGAGCTGCTGAACTTACACTTCCTGCACTTCCTCCTCCATTCAATTAAGGCTTTTTATCGGACACAGATTCCTGTTGGAAAGGCACTAAAGCACTTTCTCACTTTGTTTTTATTTTTAAGTGGCATAGAGCAACAATAGCTCATGTGGTGCTGATGAGTGTGTGTGTGTGTGTGTGTGTGTGTGTGTGTGTGTGTGTTGGGGGGGCACCGCACAGCTTAAAGAAAGGGAAATTCTTTTCCAGACAAGAAGCAAGGAACTGCTCAGAATTCATTCTAATCATATGGTATATTACAATTAAAAGCCATCTACAGAGTTCAGAAAGGACAGAACTGGTAAGTATGGGATGCCAGATTTTTGTGTTGTGTACGGTCAGACCCTGTCACCTGTGGCGTGTCCAGCCTGTAACTCCACTCCACAGGGACTTGCAATGGCTCAGACTGCAGAGAGCATGATTCCACTTGGCAAAAAATCTGTTACAAGACAATTTAGCTACATTTTGCCAACTCCGCTTGAGAGAACTATAAAACACCTGCATAACGAATCTGAGGAAAACCAGCAGAAAATTATAGCAATTATGGCCAGTTATTTTCTCAGTTATGGGCTGCTCGCACTTGCACGCATTTGGTTTTCCAGCATCTTTTCCAACAGCTTGAAAAGTCTGAGCTGCATCATTAGCAGTAGCATGGATGGTAGAGCAACCTGGCTAAATTATGTAAGAACCACTTAAAATATCAAGCAGATTTAGGACTTATCAGATCAAGTACATCACACAGGATGCTGAAATTACAGCCATAACAAAGGATCTGATTTCCTCTTAATGCAGTACCTGCATTTATTCCACCACTTTTGGCAGAGATGGCAACATTTTAATGACTTCTTTGGTTCCTCAGACATTATTCAAAGTGAGATTATTATGTCTGATGGTTTCCACTGACTCCCAGATCACTGAACAACTGTTGCTAAATCATGAAGAAATCACAGAACAAATTGCATGACTTGGATTCAGTGTAAAAAGGTGCTATTAATATTTATTTAGATGGATGTGTTACACCCAAACAGAGCAGAGAAACCAAAACCTGTGAGACAAAAGGCAACAGCAGACAAAGTAAATCCAACAACTGCTGGGTGGTGAACTCTGTTTACCCTGTCAAAAGGATGTCTGTGGGTTGTTGTGTGGCCTCGCTTCTGCAACGCTGACTTCCAGCTCACATAACTCCCACATTACATAAACACAAAACCACCTTGTGTGATTTTTGGCTCCTGCTGAGCCTTATCACAATGCTACTGCTGAAACAGTGTTGGTATTGTGTCTTGAAGAGATTCAGTAAGACAAACTACATCAGCGTCTGGACAGGGTTTCCTGTCTTGCCAAAAGATGCCAGTCGAGTGGAAACAAACACAAAGTGGCTAAACCATTCTCAGATTCATTACTTTTGCGAGAGCAGATTTTAAAAAAACCACAGACAGCAGAACCAAGGACAAGAAATGCAGAACTGGAGAATGGATAAGATGCACATGGGTAATTAAAACTGTATATAATTAGTATCAATGTCACAAACTCAGTAGTGTATATTTGAGTCAGAGCGCAATGTAATACATACACATACCAGTATAACTGGCCTTAGAGCAAATGGACAGTGTACATCTACACTCGTGGTACAAAGTGATGCATGTTGGTCCTTCAAAATATAGCCATTAGTTCTCACCAACACAATACAGCAACAAAGTGTTACATAAAGTGAGAACAAGTCAGATATTTGAAAGCGTTAGGCCTAAACAGAACAAACCTTAAGCATGTGAATGAATAATCCTCTGTGCTAACTCCAAAGAAAGCACCATTTTAGCAACATATCACAGACATCATCTGTTGTCTTCCATAAATAAAGCTTGGGGCGAATTATAAATATACAATAAGTAAACATTTCTTTTTCTTCTGATGTTCCATCTGGATCCAACTGTTTTCCCGGTAACTCCTCCCAGGCTGACTGGATTCACCTTCCTGGTGACTGAGGTGTTCATCTTGTTTGTCTCATTTATTACGCTTCTAAGCCCATCATTGATTGACAAGAAGCAGCCCCTAAATAGAGCCTCCAAGAATCTGTGATTGACACTCCAGACACCACATTAGAAATCCCTGTGGGCTCAGGATTGTGAAGAATAATAAACAGGAGGGCTTCCTGGCCTTTGACAGACCTTTCAGGGTTAAAAAATCTCTCTGGACATTGGGGCTAAAAGCTGCTACAAAGGCTTGAGGTTAAATGTTCAGCTATGCGCAAGGAACACGGCTGTTATATCTGGGCTTCCCCGTGAATGTACTAGATTTCATTTCCTACCATGTGGCCTCAGCAGGCTCTGCACATTCCTTTGTCACATACTGGATTAACCTCTCTGGTTTGTAGCTGCCTTAAATGTGAAACTATTGGAAAAGCTACCCACCAAAAGCAGTTCCATACAGATGAAAAAGCCTCAGCACTCCCTACTGTACATGCGATTAACCTCAACAATGCTGCCACCCATAACATATCAATCCTATGCATATTGCAGGTGGTGTAGACAGAGTAAGTCCAGGTATTAGCGAATTATTAAAAGCACAGCTTTCCAATTAAAAACTCCTAACTGGTTCAGGACACCAGGCTGGGAGCAACCAAGATAAACAACTGGTCAGAGCATCAGACAATAAAAATGTCAAAAACAAAACGCAGACTGATGAAAACATGACCGGTTTGTCCACCTCATCATATCCAGGAGAGGTTTCTCTGTGACAAAGAGCTTGTGCTGTGCATACGAGCGTATCTCACTTCTCATCACAATGCAGAAGGCATGCTACACCTACCATTGTGCAGACACAGACACACACGACTCAGCAGAGGACAGCGACTGACTGCATAGTCTGTGCAGACAAAACCTTTGTGCAGCATTGTGGGAACCGGAATGCAAGTCTTCCAGCCAGACATTAATAACGTAATGCCGCACACAGACATGCTGCATCCTGGGCTTGGCAGCTGGTGCTGCTGCAAAAGGAGCAGCAGTGGTGGAAAAGGAGAAAAGGGAAAGATAAGCTTAGGAAAAAACAGGAGGGAGTTCAAACACCAGGCACAGCTGTGTTGACAAACTTCATAACCTTTCCCTAATTTAATGATAACTTCTTATGAACCTGAATGACATATTCTGGAAGTCTGCTACAGAACGTGGCGCATTACTTCTGGTTAGGGTCCCCTAAAGCTCAGCTGATTAAATACGATAGATGCTCATATATCATCGGTGTCGACAGTACTTTCCACCATTTTATTTTCTCACAATTCATCCATCTCACTTGTTTTTATGGTTAAAAGTGAAAGGAAATAATAAATCTATGGTTATTTGTGGTGGGATTGCCACAACCAACTTTTGCAACAAGTTAAGCTAAACCACTGGGTAAAAAGCTGTAGAGAGGGCTGTCAGCTCTGGTTTGTTTAGGCAACTGCTGCCTCACCTAGTGTGTTTGGGTACATTCACCAGGGCATGACAATATTTATTTAGGCTGTGCAGACCCTGCTCCCGCACTCACAACAGTGAGTTTGACAGCTTTTGATGGTGCAGTGTCAAAGTTTGCACTGCTAAAACATACAGGGCTTGAGGGTAAGATACTGCCATGAGTGGATAGGCCATTTTTTTCATTTGCTACTGTAATTATGTTAATTTTTGTTACTTTAACTGCTAAAATATTCACCGTCACCATATTCACTGAGCTTTGAGCTGCTGAAAAAGGAGCACAAGTGAACACTGAGCTGTGAGAAGAGCACTGCTGCAAATTTCTGAAGACTGCTGCACAAAACCTCAGATTCAAAAAGGATGAAATTATGTATAGCACATGGTGTGTGCCAACACTCACACCTCAAGTAAATGAGGTGTCAAAACAGCATCAAAAGAAAACAGCACAAACCCAGTGAGGCACATGGCATCTTGTAGGGTCTCACACAGTGCGAGGTTAATGCAGAGCCCAGGACTGGCAAATGGATTTAAATTTTGTTGGTATTTGGACTTTTTCTTTGATAGTGCTAAAATGAAACATTAAACTTTAAGTAGTGGCTCAACTGAATTAACGTTGCCAGCATTTAATTTAGAAATGATGTGTTTCCGCACCAGCAATTTGATTTCAGCAGAGGTAAATGTACATGGAGATTGATTTTGATATTGAATGTCAAAACCTCAAAAGGTGTCTGACAAAAGCTGCTGTAGCCTTATATTATGCACTACTTTCCTGCAAGGAAGTCATTAACTAGATCCAGAATTTAGTGTAGTAAGAGGCGAAAAATACATGGGTATGCACTAATAAATGTTGAAGGTACAGGTAGTATGCACCAGAGACGAGCACTCGGTTTGATGACTCGTACTCAAGTCCCATATAAACAGACTTCCAATTAAGGTTAAATGTTGGTTGTTACAACTGTCTGTAATTCTTTAAAGCATAAAGGCATGCACCTGCCAATTATAGACATGACACCCACACAAAACACATACAAAGCTGTGGTAACTCGTGCTGATCACGGGACTTATACCAGATGTTGCAGAGGTAGGTAGGAGGTAGACTTTTTCTTTTCATCATTGGATGCTTTTATTTAGCAGCCAAGACCTAACACATAAACTTGGTATGACTTCAGAGATACAGTGAGTTTTGACCTGGCTAATTGTTTAACTTTGAAAATGGCATAGAGACAGTAGTAAATGGCCCAAAGCTCCAGGAGAGATATTTTCCAGCTCCTCTGGGACTGTAAGGAACCTTTTTAAAGAAACTGCAGTCAGAAAGACTCTGCTCTGTGAGGTGAACCGAGTGGAGTGGTGAATGCTAGTGTGTAACAGCCTTGGACCTTCGTGGCTGCTGGGAACAGCAGGGACTGAGCCACCATGGCACCACTTGACTGTGATGTGGAGGGAAGGAAGTAGGTGAAGGGCACGTTGGGAGGAATTAACAAGAGTGACACAAAGACAGCAAGAGATGGAGAGGAAAACCAAGGCAGAGCTCCAGAGATCAGAGAACCGGAACCATATAGCTATCTCATAACTATCCACGAGGGTTGCTGCTTTTTCTTTGGCTCTGTTCACTCTATCCTTTGCCAGCATGACCCCAAAAAGACAAAAACAATCAACTTTCCTATTAAGAATAGTCAAAATGTTTCACTAAACTCTGCTCAGTTAGAAAGAGTATGCCTATAATAACCATAAAAAACAAATTAAGTGTACATAGCAAAAAGGCTTCCAGTACTTTATAAAGTCATAAAGTCATTTCACGAGATGTTCATAGTATAATCTCCATAAACCAAAAATAGAATATATGTTACACAAAGTGGGCAGCACGGTGGCACAGCGGTTAGCACCGTTGCTTCACAGCGCGAAGGTTCCAGGTTCGGACCCCACCTGGGACCTTTCTGTGTGGAGTTTGCATGTTCTCCCTGTGCTTGCGTGGGTTCTCTCCGGGTACTCCGGCTTCCTCCCACAGTCCAAAGACATGCAGCTTAGGTTGATTGGTGTTTCTAAATTGCCCATAGGAGTGCATGTGTGTGTGTCTGGTTGTTTGTCTATGTGTTAGCCCTGCGATGGATTGGCGACCTGTCCAGGGTGTACCCCGCCTTCGCCCGATTGCCGGCCGGGATTGGCTCCGGCCCCACCCGTGACCCCGCTCAGGGATTTAGCGGTAGAAAATGAATGTTACACAAAGTGACCAAAAACCCTGTTTGAGAACAGAACAGATTATTGTACACATTAAACTATGCTATAGACAACACACAGATAAATGAAGTCAAAAATGATGAACGACTGTCAAACTGAAACTCACACAGCATTTAACCCTTCAGCTGTCACACATTTTGAGTGGATTCAATGTGGGTCATGGGGTACTACAGTGACACTCTGGCATAGTTTAGTTGGGGCTCATGCAGGACTAGCTGCAGCCTTTGAATAAGCTATCCTGTTGGTGTGTGATAGCCTGTGTGGCTTTGAGTTAAATTCCAGATGTGTGTGACTGTGTGTTTATGTTCACTGATGCTTGTGTGCATATTTATCTATCTGTGTGAGTGAGTGGACAGATTGTTGCCATCGTCTAGCCGGGCTATGCTAATAATAATAATAATAATTTGGTCAGCTATATCAGTGACGCAAAGAAAACAACTATTTTAGATTAGAAATACATTAAATGCCATCTAAGCACTAATGTCACAGTTGACCAGTGGAATCATACGGCTGAGATGTGTCAGCATTTTTATATCCAGTACTGACATTTACCAAGAGGTTAAAGAAATTATAGTAAATGTACAAAGCATTTTACATTATGTAGAAAATATAATGATTGATGTAAAAAGTAAAGTCACTTTTACAATTATTTTCCCTCATTTCCATTTTACAGTAAACACATCTACTCACCTAAATGTTAGTGTTGTATTTTGTCTGATATTTAATTACTTATTGAACACGGTCATGCTGAAGCAATGAAATGGGAAATTTAGGAGAGAGATTTATCCCATATTCTGAAATGCCCGCTTTTTCTGCAGTCTCTATACCAGCAGCAGTGAAGTGCAGCTCTGATGCATAAAAATCTTTCACTTCAAGAATTAAAAAGACATAATGCAGTTCAGATGTGAAAGACATATCCCATGAGTACTTTCAAATGTGTGAATCACATAAAAAGCTCAAAGCATTGAGCTAATGTAGGCAGCAGGACACAACAGCTGGCACTTTCTGGGGGGAATCTACAGCAGTGTGAGTGCATAGGCCTACCTCACAGTACAGACATCCTGCATGACTTTATGGATGGGAATAATAATATAAAAATGCATAATTTCAGGGACTTTTCCTTCTTGTCCCCCTTCACTAGCTGGAAGCAGGAATCTGATTGCTGACCTTAGTCTGAATTCTCAGGCCAGCTCTATTAATAGCCCAGACACAAGTGAGCAAAAGACTCCTAAGTCAGCAACCAGGGCTTGTTCGTCAGACTCTGCTTCAGTCTGGCTCTAGATGTAAAAGGCTGTTGATTAAAAAGAAAAACAAGGCTGCCAAATCACAGTTTCAACTTATTCAGTCAGTCATTCTTCAGTGTTTACAAGAAAAGGTTATTTAAAAAAACAAACAAAACAAAAACTTGGCACAGATCTTAAATTTAAGTCGACGCCCGTCATGCAGTTTGTCAGCATCTGTGACTTTGTGTCTTTTAAGCATAGTGGTCTGTTTGCATCATCATGATGCACAAGCTTTCAATGGTAATGCTGCAGAGAAAGGGGCACCCCATTTAGCAAGACTCCTAGGTAAACTGGGCAGAGAAACATTGCTATGCCGTAATCAGACTGGTCATTCAGAGTGACGTAACTGTCTCAACAGACTGAAAAACAAAAAGGTATATAGAAAATACTGGTGTGCTGCAGCTCCAAGGCCAAACAAGATTAACAACTTAAATTACTCACAAAAATGTAACGTTATGAATTTCATCTGGATTATTCAAATATCATTTTCCTCTCTTGGAGAAAAAAAGTGGCAGAGTCATTCCAGTGCGCTCTGTCAGCACTACACCTGTGATTCCTCTCAAACATAAATATCGCAGACAGGCAGCACAAAAGGGCAGCTGGCAGTCTGCTGCAGTCTTTATTTACTGCCCACTGGTCTGCTCTGTGGTGGAAGACTACAGGAACCCTTTAAAACTCTTAATTCAAAGCATTCCTACCAAACCAGGTCATCCAGCTTACTTTATAGGATAAAGCCGGAGCTGTGCTATATTTCTCTGACAACTAATCTGACAAGACCAAAATCAACAATATGTTACTTCATCTCTCAAAACTTTCAAGCTTTCTACAAGAGCGCGTGTGCAAAAGACAAGCTCTAAGTTCGCTTGTGTGCATGTGACTAGAGAAAAACAGGAAGCTGTCATGGGACGTGTGCAAAAGACAAGCTCTAAGGTCGCTTGTGTGCATGTGACTAGAGAAAAACAGGAAGCTGTCATGGGGCCAAACAGGCGATTATCAACATGGCGAGCAGCAGGAACAATTTGCCATTATTAATTTCACAACTAATGGGGCAGCTAATGTCAGGATTTGCAGGTGAAATATTGCTACAGAGAACAAAATATGAGCTTGATCGACCGGCTCCGTCTTTGTTTATGGGAGGATGCAATTGCATAATGCCTTCAGGCTTTCCAATTGCAGGCACACCCAAACAACCCCTTTCCGCTTTCAGTGGACTAGTGGGGGTGGGGGAATCAGATTACCTAGGACCTCATGTATACTGAGGTTTTTGAGTAACCTGATGACTGTCGTGCATGTAAACACAATATCTGATTTCTGCCATAGTCTGGTTACTAAAGCGCATGTAAATGGAGTCAGTTTCCACAAGCTTGTCCACCGGCTAGTAGCAAATTTGGTTTCGTTTTTTTTTCCTCCCTAGCATCTTAAAAAAAGAGACAGTTACAGGTCAACGTATCTTCTTGTTGAACAACCACTTTTGAAGAAATACATGTGCAAATATACACACACCATGGTGCGCTATGACAATCATGTCCGAATAAATCACTGGAGTTTACTGGTAAGATGTGAAAGAGTAGCGTTAAAGTAGCTCAGCAAAATGAGTAGCTGCAAAGGTTTTTACTGTGGACAACAAAACATTCACCTTTTTAAATTATTAAGTGATTGTCTTTCAAGAGGACAATAAATGATTATACAGTGAGTGACAATGGCTGCTAAAGGGTACAGTATATTAACAGTTTACCCAAATGGGTGGATCTGAAATCATCAAGCACTTTCTCAGGGAACTGACAGAGACACATAGATGTATATTAGTTATCCAACCAGACATATAGCAGTGATAATGAGACCAGAGCAAGAGCTGCTCATTATGAATGTGCAATGATTTACAGACTACTGAAGTCACTTACAGACATTAAACAGGACTTGGAGTCACTTACAGCAAGACAAAATCAAAATCTTGTTGAGCCCAGCAGGTGTATAGACAGTTAACAGTATGTGAGCTCATCCTGGGCTGAAAATACAATTCACTTTCATAGATAAACATTATTTTGATCTGGGAGGTCTCTACTTTTAATGGGAAATTGATTTGATTAATTTATCTGGAGGAAAAAAATGCAGTCACCCTCAGAAACAGATTACTGTGTAATAGTTATTTTAAGACAAATATATGTTCTTGGCTCTAAGGTGTTTGCCGTCTCTTCTTCAGTTTTTAAATAAATGATTTTTAAAAATATCCTCAGAGATGAGGAACAAGTACATTTTATGAAAAACCAAGAACAGTGATCCACATTCTGCAGAAGGTAAAACCCAGCTGCCTGTATCGTTGTTGAAATGTTTCATTAAAAACAATTAAAAGAAATACCAGGGTTACTAGACGAGTTCTGAATAAGCACTGCAAAGTGTTGCCTGTGGCAACCTGTTAATCTGCTAAAAAAGCCGGATGTTTTTCTTGTTTCCTTTCAGTGACCAGGAATCTAAAAAAAGACTGGAAGATGTTTTCTAAAAGTAAAAATAAGGAAATCATTAGCTGCTTACACTGCTCTAATGCCAAGGCCAGCTACATAAAGGAGTCGGTAATGAGCACCCAAGTTTTCCATCCTGTTAACCTTTGAAGATCACGCGCGCACACACACACACACACACACACACACACACACACAATAAGATGGACGCCTGTAGTTAACACTACCTCACAAGGAGCAAATGTGGCTCCCCGATGGGCAACACTAGCAGTCAGAGGTTTTTGAAAACACCTGTAATTTAGTAATTTTGGTTAAACTCAAACAATATCACTGTAAATTCATTTTAAGTACCCTTAAATTAGTACATATAAATAGAAGCACAAGTTTAAGGGAAATGTTTGAAAGTTTTTGTTTATTGGAAATATATAGTAAATAAAACAGGAATTGGTGTAGACATTGGTATTTGAGGCTGAAGCAAAAATCACAGTGTGTTTATCTGCTACAGCAGATATGAGCAATGTGTATGTGTATTTAGCAAAAATCAGGCCAGTGCAGTAATAAAGGACTTTAATAGCTTCCTAATTGATCCAACTGTCTACTTTAAGGCTATGATTGATTGTTTTATTGATTAATTAAATGGTTAATCAATGAATCAAACTATTTTGCATATAAAATGTCAGAAAAGTGTGTTACAATTTCCCCCAATTGACCGTGATGACTTTAGATGTTTTGTTGTGTATGATCAACAGACCAAATTCTGAAGATATTCTCTTGATGATCACGGGTGACAAAGAAAAGCATCAAATTCTCACTTTCTACAAGCTGGCACCAGGGAATGTCTGCAAATTTAGCTGAAAGAAATGACTAAAATTATTATTCAGTTATCAAAATAGTTATGTTGATTGACTTATGAATTAATCAACTAGTCTAATTTACAAATTCTTAGATGGTTATAAAGATTCAGCCTTGATAGGAGCATTCATGACAGAGAAAATTCTAACTAGTATTAGGAAGAATATGTCAGTCTAAATGAATCCACTCCACCTGGTCACAGTAACTGTCACATCCCTCGAAACACAGGCCGAGGTGGTGGCGTGGCAGCGATCTTTGACTCAAGCCTATTAATCAACCCTAGACCTAAACATAGTTATAACTCATTTGAAAGTCTCACCCTGAGTCTCTCACACCCAAACTGGAAAACTCAAAAGCCAGTTCTGTTTGTTATTGTATACCGTCCACCTGCTCCTTATTCAGAGTTTTTAAGTGAATTCTCAGACTTTCTGTCTGATTTAGTGCTTAGTACAGATAAAATAATCATAGTAGGCGACTTTAATATTCATGTAGATGCCGACAATGACAGCCTCAACAATGCATTCTGTTCATTATTAGACTCAGTTGGCTTCTCTCAAACTGTAAATAAACCCACTCACTGTTTTAATCACACTCTTGATCTTGTTCTGACATATGGCATCAAAACTGAACACTTAATAGTTTTTCCCCATAACCCTCTTCTGTCTGACCATTTTCTAATAACTTTTGAATTTACATTAATGGATTATACTCTATGTGGGAAACAATTCCACTACAGCAGATGTCTATCTGGCAATGCTGTTACCAAGTTTAACCCTTGGATGCACAACCTATCAATACCTACACTCTTCCACGAGTGGGGTCAAAAATGACCCCAATTAAAATCAATGCGTTTTTGCAATAAACTAAAGACATTTCTCTCATTTTGGTTAAGATGATATATTTTGTTCAAACAAAAGAGTAATTTCATTTTTGACATGTACATTTTTT
>NW_018127925.1:1316928-1317263 GCF_001952655.1 Monopterus albus
TATTGGCTCCAGCCCCCCCGTGACCCCGTTCAGGGACTAAGCGGCAGAAAATGAAAAAAATGAAATGTCCCAATAGTTCCTTAAAATGCCTCCAGTTAATTCAAAATGCTGCAGCCAGAGTACTGACAGGAACTAGCAAGAGAGATCATATCTCTCCCATATTAGCTTCTCTCCACTGGCTCCCTGTAAAATTCAGAATAGAATTTAAAATCCTTCTCCTAACATACAAAGCCCTTAATGACAAGGCTCCATCGTATCTTAAAGACCTCGTAGAGCCTTATCATCCTAACAGAGCACTTCGCTCTCAGAGTACAGGTTTACTTGTGGTTCCTAGA
>NW_018127925.1:1317683-1327087 GCF_001952655.1 Monopterus albus
TGTCTCTCCTCTATCCACTCACCCCAATCGGTCGAGGCAGAAGGCCGCCCACCAAGAGCCGGGGTCTGTCGGAGGTTTCTTCCGTTAAAGGGAGTTTTTCCTCCCCACTGTTGCCAAGTGCTTGCTCAAGGGGGGATTGTTGGGTTTTCCCTCTGTAATAATAGTGATAACAGTAAGGTCTAGACCTTACTTTGTAAAGTGTCCTGAGATGACTTTTGTTGTGATTTGGCGCTATACAAATAAAATTTGATTTGATTTTATTCTGAGGAATAAAAGATTACCTTAATGCCAAAAATATTCTTTAAAATTGTGGCTCTCACTATCATTAGACATCTTTGTTACTGTAAAATATAATCAAATTCATACTGTATGAGTTATGATGAGGTCAACATGTCACAGTTATGCGAGTATGCTTATGTGGATGTTAAAGAGAGAAAGTCTGTAGCCTAAAAATGAGAAGGACTATTATAGACAGATATGGACCTACTAGAAGACAAAAAAAATGTTAAAAAAAATCTGAAAAGAAGAGAGTACAAGGGGAGAGAGGTGAAGGGGAAATTGAGGAGCAGGCTCAGTGGATTGAGGAGCGTCTCCCCTTTGATCCTTCAATGACACACATGTTGTGGTTCCAGTTTTCACAGAGGCACACTTCAGACACTTCCTCCTAAAATCCAGAAACTTGCAAGACTTCCATTTCCAATCAACAATTCCCAAAACATTTAATATTTAAAAGCAATTACCACATTACAGAAGAGTTATTCAAACTACCTCGCTGTCTCCTGTTTCAAAACAAACCATTATGATCACAGCTGTAATGTCACAAAGCACCATGAAACCAGTCAATACAGAGACAACAGTGTAGTTAGCAGCAGGAGTTGACAACAGGTTTCAGACATGGTAGTGCACATCTTTAAAAGAAATCAGACTGAAGTGTAAAGAAACACCCCATGTATAGTAGTAACATCACTATGCAAATTACCTACGGTTCACTGCTGAGACATCTGCAGCTCTACACTACTGGATAGCATAATCTGTTTCCAGACTGAGAAAGACAGCAGAAAACAACAACCTGAAATACATAACTCAGAAACTACTCTCACAAATCCACTCAAATGGTAGTAAATATTTACTGAATGATGACAGGCCAGTGCTGTGGTTATGACTTCAGTGTCTGGTTTCAAAAAGGCTGTCTGGGGTACAATATGGCTTAGGTCTCACACACACACACACACACACACACACACAAAATGGTCTGGCTCTGATGTGATACATAGGGGCAAGAAAATTCACACACACTGACAGTGAGTAAAAGTGCACCTGGTCTTGGCCTGCTCCCACTACATTTGGGTTTCATTTCTGACATGGTTCACTCACACTGGGCGACTAGCTATTCTGTGTGTGTTTGTGTAGTGTCTATCTGCCTGCGGCATTTTGGGTCTCCTGCTTATTTTCCCTCATCCACTGGCAGACTGTATCAAGATGCAGGTCCTCCAGAAACAGCAACCGTCCCTCGTTACATCCCCTGTCTTCAAGAAGATCTTCACCATCTCCCTTGCTCTTCCATTTGGCTTTTATGGCATTTCCTCTCACTGTCTGGCAGCATGGTGGGCGCAGAATGGGGCAGGAAGTGTTTTTTTAAGGGGACTGGAAGGGTGCTGCAGCTGAGGACTGCACAGGTTCTGGCCACCCAGAACTGTCATCTCCACACATACACACTAATGGCTACTATCAGAAGATATAAAGTTTACACATAAAATTTAATCTTAACTAATAAAAATAGCTTGAAGGCAACAGCAGTGATCAACTGCTGCTGGGTGAACACATGCTGGATAAGATGGTAGAAAACTATATTTGTTGGTATTTGAAAAACATAAATGATGGCCTTGGGTGCTCAAAATATGACTTGCACAACATTATGTGAGAGAGTTCCCCTTTTTGTAGTTTGTTTTCGTCACTCGCCGACATAAGAAAACATTAAATTCTATTTACCACATCAAAAACACCAAATGCGTTCTCTACGAAACCCACCAAAAGTTTACAGTCTGTCTTAATTTGTTATCAGACTGATGTGTAGCTGCGTCTTCACGGTGTCTGCATTTAGAGTACACTCTCCATCTTTGCTCCCAGCAGCACAAAGATTAGATCAAGGCATCTTGGCTCTCGCCCAAGATACTGCCCATCCTAACAAACATCACTCTGACTAATACACCACCTGTGCTGTCACACACACGCAAAATATGGAAAGCTCCAGCAAGAGAAAACTCCACAAAGTTCAGACAATTCCTACATTTCCCCAAAAAACGTTTCAACAATACTTACAGGGCTTGTGTATAGCTGCTTCATTGCAGTGATGACTGAATTAATAGCATGATAGTACATTTGGAGATAAGGTCTCCATCCTTTATTCTTAACTACTGAGTGCAAAATGCTAATATTTGTTTTCATGGTTTATTTTCCCCTCATGGTATCCATTATAGTTATCAAACACTGAATTATGGCTTGAAGACGGTATGAACAGCACACACATCAGCTAAACTTTACAGTAAGCAAATCTGCACAAGTAAATATACTGTATTTTCAATAGGCTGATTCCAGAGGGATTAGACATGACTGCACTCCAAACCACAGACCGAAAAAGTAGAGGAATTTGAGACTTGTCCCACAGGGGTTAGAGGTTAGGAATGGATGCTGCAAATACTATAATTGTGCAATGGGAACTATGAAATCAGAGTATGTCAAAAATGAAACCAGCCACACTAGAAATGTAAATTTAAGTTTGATGACAAATCATGTAGTCAGCTCCAGCTACCTGCCTGAGCACAGTAGGAAAACTGAACTGTGACAACCTCAAGTCTCTGAAAGAAAGAACAGCTGAAGCACAGTGCATATTATGTTCATACAGAAATATTCCTTTACTCCCCTTAATCAGACCACTTTGATAATAACTGCAATGACTTCAACACCTGCACCACTTCCTCACAGAAAACTAATCATTCCCTGGCTGGTGGAACATGGTGCTGCTCTCTCTAGTGTAGCTGTAGCATGTCATGCATTGCTAACTGAGTGCTGGGATCTCAGTGGGGGCCATGGGAAATAGGCTGAGATTATTTATAGGAGGTGGAGGGGTTGGTAGGGGCCACTTCTGTGAGGCTTTAGAGGAATGTTTAAGGTCGCCCCCTGACCAAAACTTCTACAGAGGGCTGAGGCTAGAGGTTGGGAGGCTAGCTCGGGCTGACGTGGGACATCTGCAGACAACCAATTGGCAGGAGGGTTTGGTGAGCAGGCCCAGCAGGGACAGGAAGGAAGCAGTGAGTACAGGAAGTTAGGATGTCAGAGGAGGACCAAATAGGGCAATTCTGCAAGCCATTTTAAGGCTATTCATTTACAAAAATTAGGCAAAGACTATTATATTCAGCTATAGTCTGAAAGCAGATCTCGTTTCTCTAGTAATCCCATAACTGTAAATAATACATGCAGATACATAATCTGCACTCTGTGTGTTTCTCAGCAGCATTTGGTAAAAGTATTTTGGTATTAAGTATTTCTTGTGTAACTCATGATGTAATGGATAATAAGGAGAAGGATAATCCCCTTTATTTGGCTAAGCATGTTACACACACAAGGAATTTGTTTCCAGTACAGAACCGAGGCAGCCATTTGCGGCACCAACTCATACTGATGGCTCTAACCATCTGGAGCAATTTGGGGGTTCAGTGTCTTGCCCAAGGACACTTTGACATGTGGACTGCAGGCACCGAGATTTGAACCTCCTGCCCTCCGGTTGGGAGATGACCGCTCTACCCACTGAACCACAGTCGCCCCAAAACTGCTGCCTCGTGTGAGGTACTGCATGGATCAATTGATGGCCCATAGGCCACATCCACCCAACAAAGCCTTCTGTCCGGCCCACAGTATATTAATGAAATCAGAAAATATAAGGATGGAAAAAAATGCATTCTGGTATTTAGAATATCTAGAATTTTTTTCTTTCAAAACCCCATAAACAATTTAGATGGATTAGATTAGGAATGTTTTACTGACCCCATTATGTGCGTTCAAACATGTTATAAAGCCATCTGTCAGTTTATTATTAGCAAGTAGCCCACACAACCCATGAGTCAGGTGTAGGCTTCCTCACTCATAAAGCTGTACATGCTTTGCAGGTTGTGCAATGAACAGCAATAGCCTAGGATTGGTTTTAGGCACCGTGTAAAATGCAGGGGGCCTTGGGGTGTTTTTAAAATAATAGCATAAAAAATAATTACTGTGTTTATTATGTTGTATCAAAAGTGATCTGCCACCAGAAATGGACTACAGCAGCTAAATGCAACACCCACTTTATCTCCACCTACAGCTGCTTCTGTTAAGATGAAACCATCATAAAATACAAAAACAGACACATGGTAGTAGCAAATGTATGTCTTTGTGAAACTTGATCATTTGGAGTAACTGAACAGCGAGTGACAGCAGCACACAGTCAAGTCGCACTGAATATATCCACAGTCAATAATGCCTGTATCATGCATGATCAGGATATCCACAGAGCCCCCCCCCAATAAGAAACGCAGTATATATTGGATATATATATATATGCTCATCCAAACAAAGAGCAGATACTGTATGTGGCTTGACACGGCATTTCCACTGTATTTGCTCAGGTTAAGCAGTGGCTGGCCCAACTGGCTTATAATGGCAGAGCGGGGTCTGCTCAGTTGTCCAACCACTGACACTGTTCTACCAAGACTGTCAAACAAAAGAAGAACACACTACTAACACCCCCAAGGAGTCAATGACTATATTATCACCAGCACCAATACCAGCTCTGTGTGGGTATGGGAGTGAATAGGTCTATTCTATAAAAGTCTCTCAGTAAGCCATGACAGCGAGCCAACATGCATAATACAACACTGGAGCTAAGTAAAACTTAGCTTGATTCATGATTGTTTATCCCAGTTTGACACAACAAAATGTCTTCCATTAAAAGTGACATTAGTTTGCATTATATTATATTGTATGGGGTGTCTAATAATTTTGTACCTTGTAAATGAGGTCAAGGAAATAGAATAAACTCATGAATAAATAAAAATGTGATAGTGTTTCTTTCTATAATTTGTTGGACACACCTCACACCCCTGTGATGGGATTAGATGCAGCTGAAACAAAGTACATTTACTTTATAATATCATTTATTTTACAGGGAAAAACTCTTATAATGCTCTCACACATGATGACGTCTATGTTCGCAACAAATCCCCCTTTAAGTGCTCATCTTTCGCTTCCTCTTTATGGTGTCTTATTGCAGTCTCGTACTCTGTGAAGCGTTACAACATTGCTCCCTAACCCGATTGTTTACCCTTCCCTCAAAATGAAAAAGCCCAGAGGGCTGTTTGTCAAACCCACAGGCCACAACCCCACTGCTACAGTATCTACATCACCACCGTGCCATCACACAGTGAAAGGACACACACACACACACACACACACACACACTTCACCCAGTGCAGTGCAACAATGGGTCAGGTTTCACTGACGAATGACACGCCAGCCTCTCTCACTGAAGGGCTCGCAGAGTAGAGTGGCACTATTGTTGGTGTGTGGACTCAACAAAATAATGTAATTCATAATGGAATCTAATGAAAACTATCTGATACTGTATGATGATAAAGAATATAACTATGTCTACTGTATGTGGAAAAAAAAGAGGAAGAACTTGGAAGTACAGTATCCTTCATTCATGCCAAGTGTGTGAACAGTGACATGAACCTATTGTGAATAAATGTCATCAGATCATGTCTCACACCCGTCATTTAACATTCACTTGGCTTATTTACTTGCAAAGTTCTGTTAACAATAACATGCATATGTGTTTCTTCAACAATGAAATGCCAATCAATGGACAGACATATCTGCATGTCAAGTCAAAGTGTTTGTCATATGCACAGTTAGGAAACGTGTTTCCCTGTACAATGAAATTCTTACTTTGCCGTCCACATGAATGCCACTTAATACAAGTGAAATATAAAGTAGATGAATAAGTAACACAAAATCTAAGGCACTTTAAGCAGCAAATGCAGAGATATAATAAAAATATAAAAATGTTCTGCCAGTAACAAATGAATGCAATAAGTGTGCAGTGACAGTAGATGAGTAAAACAGACAACTACAGGGGAAACAGAGAAAAACTGGCAGCCACTGCAGCATCTATCTGGCTAATGGACTAATATAGACTGCCTGTGCCTTGGCTTCAGTGGCAAGCAGCAGTCAAAGGCACAGAAAACTAATAGCTAGTTGAGTAAAAGCCACAGAGGAATGCACCACAGCGAATGTTTGTGTTGGCTGGCAACCGTGTCAAGGGAGACAACCGTGCCCTCCTCTATGTTACCTTACCCTGTTCACAGCTGGCACTGCCCATGAACAGCTACATCATAATGTGCCTAAATGTGTGTGTTTATGAGTGCATACGTGAGAGGTTAGGCAGCATTTTTAAACTAACAAAAGGAAGCCACAGTCACCCTTCTTGCTCTACCACATCCCAGAGTCCTGCGTGGTTTGTGGCCATGGGGTGTGGAGCTCAGGGGAAGGGCACTTCACTTATGTCAACCTGGTCTGAATGAAGGCTTTCAACACAACCATTGTAATTAATCAGGATTACACAATAGTTCTGGCTTGAAGGGTAGGAACCTTATGTAGACATCTGCTCATTTAATCACATACCCAGTGAGAGAGGTGCCAAACCATCATGAGCAACTAGTAAATGTGGACACCTAGATGAGAGCCAGCAGCAGCATCTGGGCCTTAGATCCTCTATGAGCATACACTACAGCTGTGTTACAGTAGGCCTGGAATGCTGCTGAGGAAGGAACCAGGGTCTGTCACACCCATACAGACCCACTCCTCTCCACCCGTCTGTGAACTGTTTGGGCTTGAAAACAAACATGCTCCCCTTTCATCCCCACTCAGCCACACCAAACACAGCTGTGAGCCTTTGGGATGAGATGGGGCGGAGGAGTTAAGAGGAGGGATGGGGGCAGTTTTGACACTGAGGTGACAGGCACTGTCTACTGGAAAGGTCATAACAGATGACCACCATCACTTTGAAACTGTAACATGCTTCAGGAGACCTGCTAGCTCTGCTGAAGCAGAAATAGCAACTATAACCACTAAAATGCAAAGAGTTAAAGTTACACCACACCAGCAGGTGCACAAACAAACCTAACACACAGCCCATGCTCAGTTTTTACAAAGAACAAGAAAATCTGGACTTAGTGAATGTACCTAGTGTCAGGCAGGTATTTCTCTGTGGTGTTTATTAAAACCCTGAAGCACGAAAGCACAGAGAAGACAGACAAGATCAGAGTAACACTTTTTGGCTAGGAAGCATTGATCACATATGTAATTATAAAGTATTCCACATTCAGACTGAACAGCAGGTCTGTGCTCCCAGTAGTTTAAAATGCTAAAATTTCATGGTCCATTCCACATTTTTAAAACAAATGTACAAACTCCCAGGAACAAAAAAACAGCACAAGGGTTCAAATGGGTTGACATCAGCAAACCACGGTGCCCTCATTTGGGTGAGATAATCGAGTCTAAATCTACCTTCACCAATTACCCACTTCATTTTCAGCAGTAGGATTGAGGAAAACTGGTTTCTTACCTCATCATCTGAGCAGAGGACGGATGATTGATTTTCAAAAATCCACATCCAGACACATAGGAGAGGAACAGAAACACATTATCAACACTTTGAACAAAATATGACATAAAAATAACAGCACTGTGCAGTATGTAAAATTACACTGGCTTCCAAGTTCATATTCATATAGCAAATAATGTGCTGTTAATGCTGACATGATGAAATGTTATCTAAACTTTTTGTTGTACTTATAAAGTATTTAAATCTGCCATTAACTGAGATTTAATAATAATAACCACCTTAATTGTCCAAGTATGTTACACACACAAGGAATTTGTTTCCAGTACAGAACTGAGGCAGCCATCTGCGGCGCCAACTCAACTGATGGCTCTAACCATCAGGCGCAATGGGGGGGTTCAGTGTCTTGCCCAAGGACACTTCGACATGTGGACTGCAGGCACCGAGATTCGAACCTTCAACCTTCCAGTTGGGAGACAACTGCTCTACCCACTGAACCACAGTCGCCTCCAGCACTAACTAAATCAAGTCTAGAAGTACTTTCTCCCTGCTGTACCAATCCCCAACCGCAGCCCTACTCTGCTATCCTCAGCTCTTGGGTTTATTTCTTGCCCTCTGTGGCCACTATTGTTAAACCCTGCCCTTCGTCCACACCCCTGCTGATCCGAGGTTATAAGAGGCATTAGTCAAACCAGTATGGCTCATTTCAAAGACAGACCATGGAGGCTCCCCGTACAGGTACAACCCAGGATGGGAGCGGACCTGTTAGACCCAGGAGGCGGCATTCTATAGCACAGAAAGAGTGCAACAAAGAACAAGGTAAAACCAGGGTTAACACCAGTTTGGCATGTCAGAGATGGAGAGCATCAAAAGCATCCAAAGGCAGGAGTGTCATACACTTGGTAACAAAAATGGCTCCCATGTCAAAGCCTGGCACTTTCAGATCAGTCTCTCCAGTAATTAGCCAAAGAGCAGATGCTGGTCAAATTATTCATGATGTTTGCCATTTACTGATGCTTGCCGTTCATAAGAAGCAAAGTCATTTTCTTTTACTCCAAGCTGCCTGTCCTGGGAAACACTGGCAGTGTTACAAATACTGATTCATTACTTTAAACTCAGGACCATCACTGCCTTTGAGCTCACAGAGCACACTGTGCTGAGAGGGAGGTCACGAGACTGAAATATCATTATAGCTTCTGCCATCATTTACAACCACTTCAAGAACAGCAGTAATGTTACAGCTGACAGGCAGTGCTTTAGTAGTCCCAGCATATGGACAATTTATAATATATGAGCCAAATATTACTGCTTATAGTGCTCCTTAAAACAAAACCGGCATTAGTATCACTCCAGATTCACTGTGGCAGGATGATGTGCATATAAAACTCCTAAGCACTGTTGACATAGCAAACAAATAAACACATAAACATCCACAACAGAGTGATGCAGAACATGTGATCAAAGAAAGGAGATCTCATCGGCCGCTGTTCATCCGGGGGCTTGAGGTGGAGAGGGTGAGCAGCTTCAAATACCTGGGTGTCCACATCAGTGAGGACCTCACTTGGACACTTAACACCACACAGCTGGTCAAGAAGGCCCAACGGCGGCTGTACTTCCTGAGGAGGCTACTGCACAAAACCAAATGACTGTGGGGGCGAAAGACAAAAAGTGAGACAAGCTGAGGCCATGGTGTATTGGTCTGGATGTGGATAACACCTTTATAAATTTAGTTAGAATGTGAATGAACTTA
>NW_018127925.1:1327429-1337869 GCF_001952655.1 Monopterus albus
TATATTTTTTTTTGTACTATATTGCTGCATCCGCGCTGTTTAAAGTGCCTTAGATTTTGTGTTATTTATTTATCTACTTTATATTTCATTTGGATTTTGTGGCATTCATGTGGACGGCAAAGTAAGAATTTCATTGTACAGGGAAACACGTTTCCTAACTGTGTATATGACAAAATAAACACTTTGAACTTGAACTTTGAAAAGTTAACTTCCTGTGCTGTGCTATAACAGCAAATGTGGTGACTTGTTCATTTTCCTCGTGGTTCCTCTCTTGGCCTTCATGTAGAGGCCCTCCACCAGTGACGCTGTCTGCGCACCCGCAGACAGTGGTGAGGATGGTGGTACCTCTACACAAGGCTTTCCCTGAGGAATGTTAGCCACTCCTGGCTGTCACCCATCCTTACCACTCACTTTAAAACTGGGCTGTTTTTAAGCGAGTCTGGCCTGACATCAGGGAAGGGTGTTGCCTTCTGTAGAAAAGGAACATGGTGCTTTATTTGTTAAAGCTACTCTACCTCATTTCTTTTCAGCGGTTAGCCGCTGATAACTACTCTTTGCCCCTCCCATCATGTCCTGTTTCCTAGCTATGACATAAAATACAGATGCCTGGTTGGACAAACTGTCCTAATGCAGTCTCCAGTTTGAAGCTTGCAAACATGTTAGATTTAGATGCCAACACATCCAGAAGGAAGAACGCCACATCTGAATCAAATCTGAGTCTTTTGGCTGCTTCTAACACTCTCCATCACAAAAAAATAAACTGATGTTAACCCTGGTTTTTGCTCTTTCTTTGTCCCAGTCTCTCTGTGCAAAAGAACACGACTTTTTCTGTCTGGGAGGCACTGTTTCAGACATTTAGCTGCAGAGAGCTCCTCCACGCCTGGCTATTTGAAATGACTACTCGCAGTTCAAGAAAAACGCTTATCATAACCTTTGCTAGGTGGCAGACGGGGCTCATTTACAGATCTTATTATGACAGGGTAGAGAAACTGGAATAACAGAAGAGCTGTAGGCAGCAGAGTGTCGTGGAGGAGGGGCAGAATAGCTAAGAGACACTACGTCCTGTATGTCCTGTCTTTGCTGTATCATTTGATTTATGTGTGTAAAACCATAATTAAACCTATATTTATAAAGCAGGCCTTGTTCCATCTACAGCTCACAAGTCAGTTCATCTTAATATAGAAGGCAGGGTTTTAAATCCCCTCCAGTTAAGTGTCAACAGTTCTGAAAATATCAGTAAAGATACTTAGAAAAGATTTTCCAGTGAGATAAAAATGTCTTAAGTAATGCACACACACAAAAGTCAGCATGGAAAAACTAACATTTGAATTTATCACCCAGATGTTAAATTTGAAGTGCATCCACAAAAAATGAACTGGCAGAGATGGTGAAGGTAAATCATTGGGCATACTCTTTCATTTTCTGAATAAGAAAAGACAACAGAACTAGTCATAAAAGAAAACCTCTGAAGCACGCAACAAGGGTTTAAAAAAGAGAAAAAAAGGTATGTTTCTCGTGGTAATGTTAAGGGTTACTTTCATGGGTTGTGTAAACAAATTCAGGAATATATAATGTTATATTTAGACCTCTCCGTGCACTTTAGTCGTATCAATACAACACCAGAGAGTGAGTGAAAGTTAGCATTTGGACACAGAAATTGAGAAGTTAAAACCTTCTACCACTGGTTTTTGAGCCTTGAAATTAACTCTCAGCTCATATGGAAATTCTGCACTCTATCTGTGGACAGTTTCAGCGAGTCAGAGGTTAAACCTCCAACCATGAATCTAGAGTTTCTGAAAAGAAACTACTTTCTTTACACAGATCAAGAGTTACAATTACTGGTGCATTTAATGCATCACATTTAATGCTGCAGCTGGTAAAGGTGGAGCTCATGTTAACCATTTTATAAGCTTATAATCTGAATTAATGGCCAACTTGTGTTTCCCACCAAGCATCACTAAAGTCTTATGATCATAGGGGCACTGGATTTTGATTTATTAATCTGCTTCTGAAAAGTAACTAAAGTTATCAAATACATGTAGTGAAGTAAAAAGTACATTTGCCACTGAAACGTAGTGAGTCAAGAATGAAGTAGCAGAAAACGGAAATACTCAAGTAAAGTAGAGTAGCACTACTTGGGAAAATGAACTTGGTTACTTTCCAACTGGTTCAGTGCATCTTTATAATAAATAGCTTTAGGGAAAGTATTTTGGGGATCGTTATCTAAAACAAGCTGTGCACTTGTTTAAACACATAATTACTTAATTTTCTAAACAAATATATAAATATCTAGTTTTTTTAAATACCAGATTTTCGTACATATTAAGTAGAGCTGCAAACGATTAATCGGTTAGCAGGTGAAATGATTCGGATAAACCAAAAAGTGAAAATCTCTCACTGACTTTTAGGCTACATTTAAAAACACTTCTTAGTGAGCCAGAACTGCTGTGGAGTAAACTGTGGAGTAAACTGTGGAGTCTTTGCGGGCTTCCATACAGAGCTCAGCACGTCCTCCCTCCTCTCAGATAATCGGTGCAACCCAGCTATATCTTCATGGTCCAGAAATAGTTTGGTGCGGCGAGGCTCGGTACCACTCTTGCATAACTGTACAATTACAGTGCGCTGCTGCTGTGTCCCACAAAAACTCCGGCTTTTAAGGGATTATCGTTTAGGAGAACGAAATGTACCGTCTGCCCCACTGACGTACAGCGTCTCTTCACCCATCATAAAATCTGTATTCTCACCTTCGGTTCCCAAAAATGGACAAAACGTGACTTGCAGCCAAACATAATGTTTTAAAGGTGCACGCTACAGCCCAGCACGCCGTCAATACATACAAACACGCCTTGAGGTTTAATGGTGGGTAAGTCTGGGCAAAAGATAATTTAAGACAGTAAGGGAGCATCACCTGACTATCACAACACCACACATGCAGCGTGAGATGTGATAATTCTACAGTACTCACCGTGGTTGAACATTGCGGAGCGGAACCGGTTGCTGCTGGACGAATTTTCCATCTCTCAAAGTTTCACTTAGCACCAAGAGCTGCGACCTCCTCCTTCACCGTCTTGTTCTTTTTCTCCTGCGGTATTTCCTTAATTTCCTCTCTCAACGTGGACAAACCAGCGTAGAACTGACAGTCTTGTGTGTTGTGTTTGGCCGGACAAACCCGTCCCTCCTGTATGTGGGGTGTGTGGGTGAGTGTTTGGCCGCAGCAGCAACGACGACGATCACCCGCCGCCCGCCTGCCTGCCAGGCCGGTGACGTCATAAATCACCAGCAGCTGCACAGACGAGCTGGAATGAAAACAATCGCACGTGGATACGATGGGAGAAGGGTCACGTGCACAAAGCTAGTAACAGCGATAGGCAGCGTGAGAGGGACAGTACACAAAAAAAAAAACAATAGAGTTGTATTTCAGTGTTCTAGGAATACTACGGAATGTAACTAATTGTACTTTACCTGAGTATTTTCCGATTCATGACACTCTCACTACATTTCAGAGGGAAATATTGAGCTTTTTACTCCATAACATTCATCTGACTTGTTATATATGTATTTGGTCTTTGTATTTGAGTTTATTCTTTGCATTCAGCTTTATACTCCATTACATTTCAGGAAAAATATTGTACTTTTTGCTCTACTACACTTATTTGACATTTCTACGTACTTTACAAATACATATTTTAGGATAGAAAACATTTGAAGCACTTCTAAAAAGTGATGTTTATACCTTACAGAAACCACAAATAGGCTAACAGCTGAAATGGTTTGTCATTGACAGAAATAATTTGGAAACAATTTTGACAGTACTGATTCTACCATTTATTTGTTTTGCTTTGTATACAACTGTCCTGATTTTTCATTTAACATGCACCACTTTGTTTTGTTTATCTAGTATCTTTAATGTTGTGTCATTATGGTTATGTTTTCAATTGTGACCTGTAACCTGTCAAGAAACTGAAAGTGAAAACTTTAAATATTGTAAAATATTGTACATAAACCCTTACAAATAAAATAAACATTTGCACACACACACACACATATCTAGTCATTTTGCTTACACAGTTAACAGCAATCAAATAACAAAATAATTATATTAATATAGGCAATTTGTAATTGTACTTTTTACATTGTAATAATTGTGCTTTATAATTTAGTAAAGAAATTCTCTGGATACCACTAGTATTATACAGTATATGTAATACTAAAAAGACTGACAGTGGTGCACTGTATACACATAAGGTTGGGAAATGACCAGCTCATTAATTATACTTTATGAAATTCTTACTTTTTGTCACTAGGAAAATAAAGAGCAGAGACAGACAGTGACATCTGGTGGTAAATTTGTAAATATATTTCTAACAGGTTCATTCATTCATTCATTCATTTTCTACCGCTTAGTCCCTGTTGTAGCCTTTTTTGGCACTTTTTGTCATTCACAATGACGAATAATCACTTTGAGTCTCATGTTTGTTTTAGGAGCAAGTTTTATTTTTAGCTGTGACTAAAGGAAAAAAAAAAAGTCTAAATGTCCATGTTCAGGATTAAAGTGCAGAATTGTTTTCACAGCTTGTGTAAAAAATTAAATAGGACAAAAAGGAAATATTAAAATATCAAAACTGACAATGGGAGATATAAATATGATACAGAACAAGATGAAACCTCATACAACATAGTATCAGCAACGATATTCAATCCACTTGAATCAGGCTTGCACTTACGATACATAAAAATAAAATCAGTTCACGTTTTTCGAGTCGTTGGCAAGGCTAGCTTACAACAAAGGCACAGCATTGTTCAGAGGTAACGATCCTTTGCAAAGAAGTGATGCGGACACATTCTCAGTGACACCCAACACGTCCTCACAGACACGTCTAACATGCTTGACATGGCTCAGACAGGACTGGAGAAAGAAACATGGCAAAGCCACTCGTGTACAGTACATGCCCACGGACAAACACATCAACCAGGAGAGGCTTGTTTCACAGAAGCGCATTTTGTATCATCAGACTGAAGGTTACATGCTCTTTGAGTCTGTTACTGTTGAGGAGCACTACTTTACTATTAATGAATTAACTGATTTGTGAAGCTCCAGAAAATTACGGACCTGAGCCAAAAGAGTATGATGAGGAGGTGAGCGGTGAGACATACTAGTTTAAGTGCTCTATTATCAGAAAGACCGGCAGCAGTTGGAGCCTCTGTGGGCATCAAGGATGAAACCAAGCAGTCAGAAACAACATATACATCTTTCACAAAGGACCAGTCTGTAGGCAGCAGCCAGAGCTGGGACTTCTCATCCTCTTGGTAGCAAAGACTGGACAACGTTGTCTCTTAGGAATTATTCAACTACAACAAATCAAGGAACTTTAAGAATTTAGGAGACTTTTGCTTGAAAATGAAACTCTAGTCAATATTGTTACATACAATAAGATCACAGAGGGAACAAACAGGCTTCTGCAAAGGCTGTATGTAGAAGTTGAACCATGCACAAAACTACATCAAGATAATCAGAAAGGTCACTCATTGTTACACGGCCCAGTCTGCTCTCAGGAGGATCAGCTTCCCAGATTGAAAGGCTCTATCAGTGTCTTGCATTCATCGATCAACCTGAACTGACATAAGTTCCTTATCACAAGTAGCTCAAGAGAGGAAATTAACAAACACTGCTTCAAACAGCCGTTTGGTAATATAGTGCAAAGTAAAGTATTCAAATCTATACAAAAAGATTTAAGCAGCTATAAAAATCAGATGTTGTGGGGTTTTTTTTTTCCTCATTCCCATTTTAGCCTGGCTTTCTCTGGTGACTTCTTTGTCTTGATTTCTTATTTAAAATCACAATATTTCGAGACAAAATAGAAGCTGAACAGGCCTAGCTAGTATACCATGCAGCTTGTGAGAAGAACAGAAGGAAATCAAAAAAAGAACTGGAGCCAGAAATCTTTTGTTAGAAGGTGCTTGAGAAAATTCAGACAGTGGAGATTATTTTTGATGAGTGCGAGTATGTATGCAATGCACGCAAACATATGTTATGACAAACATGTATATACAGTGATATTTACAGCTTGATTTACAGGTAAACAAACAGTGGGTCATCCACAGGAGGTATATGGACAGACAGGTGACATGATGAGTACCTGGTGATATTATTCCCACACCTGAACTATTATACAGTACATGAGATGAGTGTGAATAATTTGATTGATTGCCTTCGAAATTCTCATATCACATATAATTTCGAGTTGATCACAATATGTAGATTGAGTTCAGCAACTTTAAAAGGGGAACTGACCCTTTAAAACAATTTGATTAGATTAGATAGTCCAGTATTTTGATTACTTTTACTCCAGCACATGTGTACAAGCAACTCCAAAAAGACCACTCAAATGTTAAGACGTACTTTTTGGATGGAGGGAAATGATCGAATGTAACATTTACTGAGTTTAAACTGAGTGTTGGAGATGTTTATGGTGACAAGATTCCTCATATCTCAAATGCTAAAAGTCCCTAACCTGCCACAGTGCTGACAATGTACAAAATATTAGCACAAAAAAAAAAAAAAAAAAAACCTTCAGCTGTGCCCTGTAACCGCAGTCAGACTGCTACTCTCCTTAATTTCAACTAGTCAGCCAATAAAAATATGGCAATGTAGCATACGTATATAAAATATGTCTGTACATTTACACTATTTAAAACATTTACAATGTCGCCTGTACACTGGTACAGGTATGTGTTTGAATGTATAAGATACCACGTCAATATGAACAAGGAACACTAACAGCTCTTCAAATTTGGAGACAATGTACCATATTTATGCTAAAGAGGTGTACCTCAATGTTAAGTCAGTGCTACACAATATATGAAGGAGAGGGGCAGCGGCACAGACACATCACCTCCCTCTGACCCCAGAGGGCCTGGCAGCATTATTTACAGCCATGCACTCTTTAGTGAGCTATTTAAAGCTTGGAAGGTTTTGTTTGACTTGCACAAGTGGACAGCAAGTTGATCTCAGTCTTTGCATCTTAAGCGGCAGACGGTCATTTTTCATAACTTCAGTTGTGAGATCCAAAAAATCAAAATCAACAACAGAAAACATCTGCGAACACATACTGCACAATGTACTCTGTAGAGGCTGAAGGTTTGCTTTACTGTATGCCTTGTTTGTTGGACTACTTTATCCATGTGAATATACATACTACAGTAGGTAGGTACACTAAGCATTCTTGACTGGTAGGACCACTCATGTTAAATCTGCACGAGCTGAATCATGATTTTAAAGTTAGGGTTGAATGCATATGACATGTTCCAGTTTAGCTGCAGGTGCAGCAGAATCAAGTTATCACACTTAATGTCTTGATTTGGATTTGAATGTGTGCATCTTGCACAAGTGGCTTTTTCATATCCACATTTCACCCCTGAGTCTGTTCATTAAGCCTGAACCAACCTGAGCCCGCTGCATCTGTTTCAAACATGGAGGGGTATTCACACAACTCCTCCAGCCACTGCATCACCCTAAGGCGGTCACTACCATTGTGGGGATAACTTAGATTTCCCACTTCTCCTGCAGTGTTTAGTCCTGCTCTAGCTGTTCAGGATGGGTGTGCAGACCGTTTTCAGGGCGGGTGATGCTGTGGTTCTCCCAAAAGGCTTTGTGCAGCTGGTCCAGTTCAGACACCAGGGGCAGACTGATGTCCAAGTGCATCTTCAGGTTCTCCAGCCACTCTTCCAGTTTGGAGAAAGCAGGGCTAAAAATGACATATATGGATTTTTCATTAATATACCTTTTTCTAGGTTTTTTGACATAATTAATGGGACAGTTCACTTGGAAACAATAAAACCTCTTAACCAAAATTCAAACCATCTTGTCATGGCTACTGCCACCATGAAGGCATTAAAAAAAAATCAATTTTAAAAAATGTGATAACCACAAACTAATGCCACCTAGCATACTATAATGGGTTGAGCTACAGCAAGCAGATGCAAGAAACCCAGTAAAACTCAGTAAATTAAAATGAATTTTTATGCTGGGTGAACTGTCCCTTTAGGCAACATTACAGTGTGAATTTGTTGTAGACGTCTGACCGTTTGTCTGCATCAAGATCACAGCACACAGCAGCCATGGGGAAGAAGGCAGCGGGACAATCTGGAGGACAGTAGTGCTCCAAGAAACCAGACACATTCAGCCCAAAGTCTGTTGCCCTGGGGAGGTAGTCTGGGTCTGCGTTCACTCTGCCAATTATCTGGAGGGAGCAGAAAAACCAAAGACACAGCAAGCAGAGTTAAAGATGGAAGTGTGAGACGCCCCTGTCAGAGCAAAGGGAATCTTCCTGATCTGCTGAAAACCAGTAAACCCTCCAAACCGAAGCCTGCCTGTCGGAAGCCACATGAAGGCAGCGTTTTGTTTTCTGCTCTCTCTAATCCCTGCACTTTTTTGGGCTAATGGCGTCCATCTGGGGAAGTCGTATTCTGGGGTTTCTGAGTGAAACTGTTGAGTCCAAATTATGTGGATGGTGTGTGGCCAGGCTCTAGATTTTCTTTTGGAAAGTAAATTTCTTTTATTTATCAGGGCTCTGGAAAGCCCCTCCAGTAAAATCTTTTCCCCATGAAAATGAAAAGGATACTGTATTTTACAAACATTAGCAGAACTTCAAAGTTTGACAAATAAGAACTTATCCATTTGGCAAATCTGGTAAATTAATACAGTGAAGTTATTTGAGAAATCCTTTTAATTTTACTAATCAAACAATAACTTCTATGAACTCCTAGCTGTCTGACTAGCCTTTTTGATTACAGAGTGGAGAGTTCCATACCTCACAAAGCATGATACCAAAGGAAAAGATATCAACTCTCTCATCGTAGCTCTTCCCTGGGAAACAAAAAAGACAAAACTAGGATGTCAAGAAGATGTGAACAGATGTAAGTGAATACATTTCTATTACATTATTATAAAGCAAAAACAAATAAGTAAAGCAAGCACACAACTGTCCCTGTAGCTCATACCATGGATCATCTCAGGAGCCATCCAGTAGGGGTTTCCCACCACAGTGTACCTCTTCCTGCGGTCAGGCCTCTTCAGACCTGACAGTTTACCCTGTGACAACTTCTCCTCATGCTGGTCGTCCACCATGAGCCGAGCCAGCCCGAAGTCCGCCACCACCACTGTGTTATTCTGCATGAAGAAGATTAAACATTACATAAAATGCTGCAATCATACATTCTGCCTGTTACTACAAGAAAGAGATAAAGGAGGAGAAAGCTTTGTGATAAGTGTTCAAGCAGTTTTAAGCTCATTTAGAAGGTTTGGAATTCAACTCCAGGCCTTTAATATAGTGTAGAAGAACTTCAGATCCGAGCTCTACAATACAAACCTTTTGTTTTCTTGTCAGACATGTACAATGCTCTTTTTGTTTGAGTAGGACAAGCTAGAAGCTTCCACTCTGTTATTTGGGTGTTTTTGTGTTTTTTTAAGTGTCCCAGCAAATGGCAGTGCACTATGTTAAATCCTCCAAGAAAACATGATGTATATGCACAGGTTTATCTACACACACACATACAACACACATTTTCTTACCTCTCGGACTAGACAGTTGTGTGAGTTCAGGTCCCGGTGGATTATGTTCATGGAATGCAGATATGACTAAAAGGCAAAAAGAAAGGTGGGAATAATAACAAATAAGCAGAAAAAATAGAAGATTTTAGTGGTACTATAAAACCCAAAACAAGTGGAACAATCCAGGCTTGTTTCAAGTAGTTGGTGCTATAAATACAATGACCCATTCATGCAAAACAGTCATCACTGTATTCATATGATGGGAAAATATTAAGAACCCATGTTCTAATCCTAAAGGAATTCTCACTCCACAGAGTGGGATGAAAGAGAGCGTGCACATTATTATCAGAAGTGTTGTAGCTCACTAATATGACCACTAAAGGGAGACAGCAGCAAAGTTAACGAGAGATGATGTGCCTTCCTTTACTGCTGTATTCATCAAGACCTTTCATTTCTTTGGTACAAAACTAGTATTTTAGCACCTTAAACTACTATAATTGTATACATTTTTCTCTCTTTGGACTCACCATCCCAGCAGCTATGTCCTTGGCAAAACTGACTCGCTGGTTCCAGGGATAGTTGCTGTCCTGTGAGCAAAAATCACAATCAAATGTCTTAGTACAACTAGAATTACTGCTTTGCAGTTGGATGCCTCCACCAACCAGTCAAGTTCAAGACAATGAGACGGACATGAGTTCACTGTGACCTCGTCCTTTGATCACCAAAATCGACTCAGTTCATTCATAAATCCAGGTGTACATTTGTGCCAAATTTGAAGACATTGTTCACAAAAATGAGACGGATGTGAAGTTACTGAGACCTTGACCTTTGACCACCAAGTCAAAGTGGATGTTTGTGCCAACTTAGAAGAAATTCCCTCAAGGCATTCC
>NW_018127925.1:1337891-1347861 GCF_001952655.1 Monopterus albus
AAACATAACACTTGTGGTCACAACTATCGCGTATAGATGTTACACTAGGCTCTGCCTGAGGCAGCGTAAGACAGAAGTATTCCCTCAATTACCGCATGCTTTTTGACTACTGAACAGAAAACAGACACACTCGTATTCATGCAGGCACACACTCCTCCTCTCACCATTTTCTTGATGATTTCCCTCAAGGTGCCTCCCTTTATGTACTCTGCGATGAAGTTGAGCCTCTTGTCCTTGTAGAGGACTCCAATGAATTTAAGCACGTTGGGGTGATCCAGGCAACGCATGACCTTCACCTGATCAAACAACAAGTAGTTTCACATCGTGTCAAATGCATCAACCCTGCCTTACATATCTTCTCTACAATAAGCCAAAAGCAGAGGTGCAAAAGCATTTTGTCTGGTAAAAAAAATGCTCTAGGATATTTTAGGATCTTAGCTACCTTGCTAACTTATTATGAATGTTAACACTTACCTGGACCATTTTAAACATTAATGCTCAGGTTAGAAGGATCTCACTATTGGCTAAGCTGTAAACACATCACTGCTGGTGCCATACATTTAAATGTATATCAATTAATTGAGTTGAACATTAATGTGATAATACAATATCTTATTAACACTGGCAAAATAAAAAGGAATAGTCTGAAACTGTTGGATACAAGCTTAATTTGATTTCTTGTTGTTGGTTGAAAACATTGACACTGGGTGAGAGACAGGGTACAGGTCGCCAGTCTATTACAGTGCTGACATGTAGAGAAACAACCACACACACTCACAGACAATTTAAAGTCAACAACCAACTTAATCTGCATGTCTTTGGACTACGAGAGGAAGCTGCAGTACCCGGAGAGAACCCACATACCTCTTTTTCTACATCATTAAATAACTTACCAGAAAAATGCCCACTTGGACACAGATCATGATAATAGCTACCAAAAGTGACAGAAATCACCTCTGGGAAAATTTTATTTGATTTGTGCTTTTAATTTTCAGTTTGGCTCATGTCCCATCTGAAGGGGTTGGGGTTTAAGACCTACACTACAACCGGCCACTGGAGGGCAGCTGACTTGTGGTGGCTTCACTTCTGGGAGTTGTCACATCTTCCATCTTTATATACAGTCGCATTGTTTTCTTGTTTATTAAATCTGTGCTAAAAACCAAAATGTAAAAACAAATTGTGGTTTTGCAGGAAGTTACATGCAAGATTATTTTCTGTTTGGAAGCAGCCTTGATGTTAAGCTAAGCTAACTGGTTGTATTTACCGGACACAAGTTTTTGAACCAAATATTGATGATACCTGAAAAACTTAAGTTTTGTCCTTTGAGACCCATTGTAACTGAACTAAAGGTTCAGTTTACTGATTTGTACTATTACTGTTTTGTTTTTATTTAAACAGATAAACTACCTGTGTTTAATGCTACAAGTGTGGTTATAAGAGGTTACAGGTACTGCTCAAAGCATGACTCTGACATCTCATAAAACATTTCCTTCCCTGGTGACTGGGCTGACAGGGTGATGAAGGTGGAGGCGGCAGGTCCCTATTATCCATACATAAACATGAAACATTACCCTTCAAGTCACATGATATCTTTGTTGGAAATGCCCTTTCTAATCTTCACTACAGAGGCTGTGGAGCACCAAATGAGACCCCATAAGAGTCAGTAATGTGAGACATGGGCCACCTACCAATAAACAGCCACTGGGAGTAATAGCCATGCTTAACATGTGGCCAGGGTGTGTTTTATAGCCAGTCCTTTTTCATCATCCACACCAATTACAAAGCAAAGGCTCAGCATTATCTCAGCCTAATAATAAACTAAAACCCCACACATACAGACACACAACTAAAGGGGAACTATTTTGTAAACTTCAAACACCTCAGTTAGTCCGGGCGGAAGAGTGACTACAATACTGAACATCAAACAGGAACATCAGGCCAAATTTAGATCACTTCAAGGGTAGCAATAACTCAAACTGTACATTTCGGTGTATGGATCATTCTCTGTAATCTTTTCACATTAATGGAAGGTCAGGTCAAAACTAAGGCTTTATGTAAGACATAAACTATGTTCTGCTCATCCACAGTTTTTGGGAAACCCACTTCACTGACTTTTGGCTACTGGCTACTCTCATTTCAAAACTTGGACTAGCACTGAATCATCACTAATACAGGACTACAATTCTGTTTGTATTCATTGTGATCATACTAATCATTTTATGATCTGAGGTCAATATTTATTGACTTCAGATTTTCCCTAAGGACAAGCAAACAGTTGATTCAGCCTTGAACGGACAACTAAGTAGACGTAGGATTACGTTCATAAATGTTGTAACATCTGGGATTATCCTCCTCCACTCACCTCTTTCAGGAAAGTTTTCTGTGTCTCATCATCAAAGCGAATCAGCTCCTTCATCACCATCACCTCCCCTGTCTCCTTGTGGGTAACCTGGATAACACACAGTGATGTAATGAATCAAGTTGAGCAACAACCTAGGTGACATTACTCCTTTGCATAATTAACCATAAACATTTGGTTGTGACATTTTCATTCCAACTCTTATGTGTCAGTAAGGGAATTTTGAAAATTCCAAGATGTGTTACGTCCTCCTGTGTCTCCCCACCTTCTTATTTATCACAATGCTGCCACCTTCTGGATATTTAAAGTGTGACACCACACATGTGCTTCACATACAGCCTGGCAGTGTCTCCATAATGCCCAAATATACCTTAATGGCCTGTCCAAAGCAGCCTTTTCCCAGCACCTCTCCATGGATGAGGTCAGACGGGCGGAAGATGCGGTGAGTACGACTGGACACAACACGAAGTGATTCGGATCGGTTAATATCCTTCCTTTGGGAAATGGGGGACGCCGTGTTGCTGGAACCTGGTGACTTATCAATGCTGCAGCTCCGTCTGAAGAGATAGAGGGAAGGCAAACAAAGTAAGAAGAAGGGAAAGGAGAGAAGGGGAAACAGATGAAGAAGAGAATGAAGAGAGGGGAGCAGAGTATTTGATTACCACTTTAAGCTACATTAGAAACAGTTCATTCTTTACTGAAGGCAGATACAGGTTATGCTAAGAGCATAGTCAAAAGAATATCATAAACATGCTCTAAGCTTCTGAAGCTGCTAACATGAGTTAAAATGGAACCTAAAAAATACATTTCTGGCAATCAAACATTTAATCATAATTATTTATTATTATTTTAGCAGTCAAAAGAGTGGAATCAGCTACACCTCACTTCAGTGAAGCAAACCAAAGAGGTCAAAATAACTTCTGCTTTTCGTGAAACATAAACGGTGTTTATTAGGTTTTAACACACTTTAGAAAGGTTAGTAATTACAAGACATACAGAAGTGAAACTGCTGCCAATTGTGGGTTGAGCAAAAATGTTTATCACCAGATGATCATATTCACTGAACCTCTTGCACATTTAGTGCATTTCAACAGAAGTGTTGCCTACAGTAAAGTTGGGTACTGTAAGGCATTAAAGTTGCTCGTTTCTTACGTGATAATGCGGGATCTCAGGTTGCTGATGTTGGAGTTAGGAGGCTGGGTGATGGGGAGGATGGGGCTGGGGTCCTCTGACAGAGGGGTGGACAGGGGGCCGTCCACCTGATCCTCAGCCTCTGAGGAGCCTCCTTTGTGCCCCTGACTGTGAGGATCATGTTCAATAGTCAGCTGCAGCAGACGGCTTGTCTCCTGGATCAGCAGGTCAATCTGGAGAGGAAGAGGGGAGTCCAAAATTAGAACAGTAGAGCTCTCTATTATAGCTGAGGCAAAGGTCTAATGGATGATGTTCCTCTTTATAGTGCTCAGTTGGAACCTAATTGAATGTTCAAAACAAGATGAAACATTTATATCTGCTACTTAGTACCTTCAGCACAGATGAATATTTGATCTCCCCAGTAACATCACTAAAAGGTCAGTTCTTGTATTCACCACCAACTAACTGTTCACCTACTATTTACTTAATGTCAGAATAGATCAAATTAAAGTTTGGTTATTTCTTGTTCGCTACTGTAGGTGGTTAATATCTGTAATATCTGTGCTGGGTAGCATTTTTCTAGAATAGCTGCTCCACAAAAGGAAAATTCAATACACTGTGGTTTCATTTGCATATTTACAGTAAGGTATAATCAGTAACAAGGGACAAAGGGCCAGTGTGGTGAATACCTCATCCAGAGGAACATTGTGAACGGGGGTCCCATTGATTTCCAGAATCCTGTCTCCAACATGAATGGAGTTTTTCACATCTGGACTGATGCAGTCTGCATCCACCCTGGATAAAGGTTAAGAAAAAAGAACAGAAAAAACTCTTTAAACACAATGAATAATTTTCATGTAGACCTGAAGGCTGATGAAGTCTCATCTCATTTGAATAACAATGATTTCTGCTCTTTTGCTTCCACTCTATTATATACTGTAGGTTAAATGAATAATATCCATCACCCTGTCCTCTATTTAAATCCTTCATCCTTTGTCCTTCACCACACCGACCCCTCCTCACTTACTCTCCCCTTCCTAGTCAACTCTTGCTCTTCTTCTCAGTCTCTTTTTGTACAAAACAAAACATGCACACACGCACACGCACACACACAGGCTGAGATACTCACTGGGAGACTCTGACAGTGTGTCCATGTTCAGGGCTGTAGCCGTTGGTTGGGCTGAGAGGCTGGTCGATGGACACTGAGAAACCTCGCCCTCTGCGCCCGTTGTTTCCCTCGGAAGAGGCGGGGATGGACACCAGCGTGACGGTGTGAGGGATCCGTGAGCATGGCGAGTCCGGCAAGGACACCGGGGTGACAATGGTCTGGTAGTAACAGTGGCCACTGGAGCCATAAAGGAATAGCAGAAAAGGGATGATGGGATGAGGGAAGAAATGATGGATGGAAAGGAAGAAGGAAGTTATAAAACAAAAGAGGTAGCAAACGTGTTTGGGACAAGATGTTGCTTTACTGGATGAATTAAAATGATTTAAAATGTGTTAAAACCTGTCTTACTTTTGCAACCAGATGTTATGGTTTTGCTTAATTTTCACCGACCTTGTGTGCATTTCTTTTATCTTATAGTGGTTGATATTTACCAGTAGAGTTTGGATCTCTCCACCAGAGCATACGTGTCTCCATCACCGATGAACGTCCTGCAGTTCAGACAGGTAAAGCATTCTGGGTGATATTTCTGTTCCCCTGCAACCTGTTAGAGAAAAACCACATGCATATTTGAGTTAACATTTGTCCATTTGCTTCCTGAAAACAACTCAGAGTGAAAACCTGATATACTAGGATGCAGCGCTGTAGTCGAGTCACTATACCTAGAGTCTCCAGTCCCCACTTCCCAAGTCCAAGTCATCAAGCTCGATATTAAGCACAGCGGGTGAATAACGTATCAGACTCGAGTCCAAGTTTGAGTTATCACTGCTCAAATCCAAGTCAAGTCCTGAAAATCAGTCCGAGTCTTGGTGTCAAGTACTACAACAACGCTAAAATGTCAAACAGATTGTTCTATGATGCAGAGAGAAAACACTCGAGGGCAGAAATTCACAGCTGTATTTATGATGTAACTTGAGTGACGGGCAACATGAGGCTTTAATAACTGGTCAGAGAATTAGGGCGAGGTCTGGTCACTGAGGGTAATACTGAGTTAGCTGGGAGATTGAGTTTGCTGCTGCCAGATTTCCTCCAGAGCTTAGGGCAGTTTTGCAAACAAGAGAGGAAATTGAGTTATGGCCAAAAAACAGCAGGCAATGAGCAGATTAATCCCACTGGCAGATCTGAGGATGATTCGCCCCCTGGAGGTTTCAGGTCAAGCTGATCTTCAGACCAACAACCTATAACCAAAAACTCTTAAAATGATCACATAAATCACAAACATTGAAAAGACTGATTATGAACCATATTGGTTGAGCTTCCTAGTTTTACTGCTGCTCATTAAACCTGTGTATCCTTGTGTGTTGGGACTTTTAGCAAGAAAGTGATTAAGAAGCCCACATCCTGAATGGTGATTTTGTGCCCATCGATGCAGGTGACCCACCCAATCAAACACCTAATGCCCTCCATGAATAAACATGAGCTCCGATATTAAGCACCAAAGGTCGAGTCCAGCAGTGTATTCGCTCCCCAGAGGCTGTGTTTGTGATTCACTGTTGTGCTTAGAGTGGCAGAAAATACAGGAGGGAGTGGGGGCCCTGACAGTACTTTTCAACTGTAATGATCTGCAATGCTAATTCACTATACCAAGGCTGGGGGCGGGGGGCACTGCATGGAGGAGTGCTGAGCAAAGGATAAATACACCAAATGCAAAGGAAAGAACTCAAAGGACTTTTTATTCTGTCCCCTTTTTATCTAAAGAGAAAACAGAGGCACTTGTTTGACATTTCTTTTATAAAGTCCATTTACCATTTACCATAAAGGCATAAAAAAAAAAAATCGCTGTACAATACAGCTTAATCAGTTTATTGGCAGAAAATAAATCTATTCTGATAATCATTTTAGTTATTTTTCAAGCAGAAATGACAAACTTTGAATGCTTGAAGCTGCTCACTTATTAATATTTAATATTTTTCCTCAGAATTTATGATAGCAAATTAGATATCTCTGGGATTTGGTCGAACAATTTTAGTCCATCACAATGGACAGCTCGATATTATAACAGCATTACTTATATCAAACCAGCATCGCTGAAGAGAAAAAACAGAACTCGTGGATGCATACGTACGGCAGCAAAGTAAATGGAAAATTAAAGCTACCGAGTGCCCAGACAGAGGAAAATGCTGCTTGTAAATGTTCAGTAAAACTGAAACAAAATTAATAAACTGAGGCAAGAAGGGAGAAAGTGTGAAGAACAAAGAATCAATAAAATCATTATCCTTAGCCACATGGTTGCTGCTCTACCTTCCTGGGGGAGCAGAATTGAAACCACAAGCACACACACATAAACCACCCTACCCAGGCTGCAGGAATGAAGACACTGTACAAGCGTATTAATTAAAGCTTTAAAAACTATTCATTTCATTCCAGCTAAATAACAGAAAAAGATGCCACCACTTGGCTTGGACACACGGAGTGGGATACTGTAACACCCTGACTTAGCCGTATCTTTCAATTTTTTTCATGGGGAGTAAAAACAACAACATTTGATTGCCGCTGATAAAAGACAGAACACTCAGCTTTAACATTAAGAAGCGTCATCCCTTTGATTGTGTGTGTGTTGTGTAAGGACCGTGCTAACAACACAACAGTGTAGCTGAGAAACAAAGTGAGAGTGGGACGAGAAAACACAGACCTAATGGCTGTGTAATGGACAAGAAAACAAGGCGACTGAAGGGTTGATTAACCAACTTAATTTCTTCAATTGTCCTCCAAGCAACCTATTAAACAGAAGCCATAAATAATTACTGTCAACATCACCAACGAGTGTGAACACAACACACCAGAAAGTAGCAAGTATGAAAGAGCGATGAGGAAAGACAATCTAAGGACTTTACCAAATTAAGACATAACAGTACTCTGGCTCCGAGAGATCATTTTAAGAAAAGCAAATTAAAAAAAGTGCATTATATTAGGGCTGTGTTTATGTGGATAGCTGTGGATATACTGCGTGTGTGTTTCTGTGTGTCACTTGGGTACAGCCGTACAAATGGGGAAGACAGGAAGAGGGGACAGCTGGACGGAGATGAAAAGGGTGTGTGGCTCTGCTCAACCTGACACTGTGGCTGCCATTTGCTTAGGCAACACACATGTGCGTACACACACACACACACACACACACACACACACGCATATACCCATCCACTTTACAATCGCATCTGACAGGCGTCAGCTGCTGCCCTCACATTGAGAACGTGCTTCCTCTCCACAGTGTAGATATAAAGGCACACAGGAAGAAAGAAACTGTTGTGGATTAAAATAAACTCCACATTTATGTGATATCAAACCTTGCGACTTCTTGACAGTTTGCAAAAGACAGAGTCAAGAAACATCATGTGGATTAACACACCACTGGTTCCACTTTTTTATCCTCATTTAACATGGAAAAGCTGAATGTGTGTGTATCCTCAAGCCTCTTGGAGTGTTTGTCATTATTTCTGCATTAGCTCACCATGATCATGAGTGTGTGACTGCATGTTATCCAGTGGTCATGTGGCCTCTTCTAGTGACAAGAGACCAAACCATTTGCCTGTCTCCCTGGCAGAAGGGTGAGCAGGTCCCTAAGGTGCAGGAGTACCTGGGAATCTCAGTCACCTTGACTTCAGAGACAGTGTAATGTCCCTCGACTTCATCGGATAACTGATAAAAATGTAGTCCAAGTACAAAAAGAGACATTAAGCTATTATGGCTTATGCACAAGAGACATCTGAGGCCAGTACTCCCCAACCTTTTTGTCGTGTGTGTCCATAATAAAAGGTTTTTACTATTTATATGTCTACAAGTTGCAACAGTTTACTTGAGGAGTGATTGTTCCTCCTTGAATTGTTTAATTTTATCACTCGGACACCTGGATGGCCAAATGTGTGTGTAAAGTCTTTCTGAAGTTGCAGCAACACTGAACAGTTAAAAACATGTTGGCAATAAGTCAAGGTTTCTTTCAGTCACCCATGTGGACCCCTCCTGAGACAAGGACTGGGTAATCACAATAATCTTGCACATAATGAGAGCTGAGAACTGTGGAGGACCAAAAGTGGTGATCAAAAGGAATACTGAATAAATTATTATTTATAGAAATAATTAAAGTGATTAGTAAAACATTATATTTTTTTCCCTTTGGCTCTAAACAGTTGATGAACTCAGTCGACCACTTCTGCTTTTTAGTTGCTCTTTAAATGTGTTACGTTTCAGACTGAACCATTCAGCTCCAATTTAGCACAGTTTTCCTCATGACATTTCCCAGTTTCCTCACATGAATTCACACGTTCCTTGTTTATTATATTGGGTAAAGTGAGGAGTGTCTGTGTATGCAGGCCAGACTTCAATACCGAATAAAAGAAGAGCAGCCACAGATGCCAGTTGTTCAATCACAAATAACAGAGAAATGATTTGAAAATGAAGGCATCAGATCTGTTGAGTGCATCAGGAGGCTGATACATCTGAGTGGTCCTCCATAAAACCATGACATGCATGGTTGGACACTTTTCTCAGACTGAAGTAGATGAGTTTTTGTCAGCCGCAATAAACAGCCAAAGATGTGAGGAAATGGGAAATGTTTCATCAGGTTAATGATAGTTGAAGATGTCACCTTCAGCTCTGGGAAACTATGGACATGTTTCCCAGAGCTGAAGTTTTTATAAAATCCTCTCTGATTGCCAGTATGGTTTTAGGTTGAACCGGTCGACATCTTTGGCCATTACCGACCTGATGGAGGACATTACAAGTGCTATGGATGAGAAGAAATACACGATAGGAATATTTATTGACCTAAAAAAAGCATTTGACACAATCAGTCATGAATTATTAATGGACACGTTAGAGAAATATGGGATCAGAGGAATGGCTCTGACATGGATTAGAAGTTATTTGACACAGAGGCGGCAATTTGTGAAGTTGGGCAAATATAAATCAAGTTAGCTGGACATTGTATGTGGAGTGCCTCAGGGTTCTGTTTTGGGACCTAAATTATTTATATTATACATGAATGATATATGCAAGGTTTCTGATTTAGTGAAAGTGGTTTTTTTTGCTGATGACACTACCATATGGGCATCGGGTGAAAACCTACAGCAACTCTCTGGACAGGTTTCACAGGAACTTGAGAAGATAAAGAAATGGTGTGATAGTAATATACTATCTCTGAATTTGGATAAAACTAAATTTATGGTATTTGGGAATCGTAGACTAGATAATGAACTTCAATTGAAAAGTGGGGGAGCTAATATAGAACGAGTATATGAAATTAAATTTCTAGGTGTCATAGTTGATGACAAATTCTCCTGGAAATCTCATATCAGATATGTTCAGCACAAAATAGCAAA
>NW_018127925.1:1348068-1396856 GCF_001952655.1 Monopterus albus
TGGTGGAATTCAAAAACTATTTAATGAAAGGGAAGGGGGATACAATTTAAGGGGTCAGTTAAATTTAAAAATTCATGTTATACGTACAACCAAAAAAAGATTTTGTATTTCCATAAGTGGGGTAAAACTATGGAATAATTTAAGTGTGGACATAAAAAATGGTAATAGAATTGATGAGTTTAAACATAAATATAAAGGTATGTGTCAATCAAGATATATGCAAGAACAGGCTTAATGATTAATTAGATGGAACATTGTGGGTGTGGTGTATGAATGTTAACACTTTGTAATAATTCTTTAGTATGTTACTTGTGTGGTGTAGAAGAGAATTATTTATGTAGAGATACTGCTTGCAAACCAATGATGTAAGATGATGTCATGGGGTAGGACTGGATAAGTCTGACTTCTTCCTACTCCATTCAAGCATGTACTAGGTATAAGCAAATTGAAAATGGATTAGCATTTGTGGATATGTGTGAAATTATGTGTGTTGACATATCGACTGTCTTTACATGCTTGAAAGAATAAATCAAATCAAATCAAGATGTCACCTTCAGCTCTGGGAAACTATGAACAAGTTTCTCCAATTTCTGAATGATCTGGTGTTTTGCAGCCCTCACATAAAGCACTCAAAGGATGCCGTTCCTTGCTGTACACAGCCAATGCCCTAGCCTTAGACCCCTCTGCTTACACTATACAACGAATCAAAATATATGTCAAGTTCATGAACACAGAATTTGGAAGTGCTATGGAACAATATGCATCAGGTATGCCTTAAGATCCTCAGTACACAGGTGCACTAGTGCATGTATATTTATATGCAGCAGGACCTCATCCTAAACCTCTGGTTTCTTTACAGCTATAAACACCAGTCAGACCATCTGACTTCACTCCGCTAAGGCTAAATGTGGAGCAGTGACCTCATATCAACACTGCTGAAAGTACCCACTAAATTATAGGGGATCTCGCTCTGCTTAACCTCATATCTGATGTAACAAACTTTACTCCAAAGCCTTCTGCACTGACTAAACTCAAAAACATAGTCCATATGTCACTGAATCAACACTTAGCTTAAGAAAACTACTTCACTGTTTTGAACAACATGCGCATGAAGCAACTGCTACATCAACTGGATGTAGCTCATGTGTCAAAGGGAACTTCTTAAGTTTAAATACACAATGCAATGCAATCAAACCAACAGCCAGAAGAGGACACAATCCTGATTGTTAAAACCCCTCATAGACTGTACAGTATCAGCAGACATCATTCAGGCAAATACAATTAGATGAAAGAGGAGACAGTAGGCCACACTAATGCCTGGACAAACAGTCCAATATCACAGTTTACACAGGCCTCTGCTTTAGAAATGCTGGTAATGTATTCAGCCTCCTGCCTCCTCACTGTGAATAAACACAAATAACTTTGACAGTTATCAGACATGACAACTGGCGTCCACCTCTGAATGCACACGCACTCTGAGTCCTACTTTTATTGGAAGAAGAATCGTCTCTACTTTCCGTTTTAAAACATAAGCCGGTAGAGATGGAAAGCGAGCATGCAGAAACAACCTGGCAAAACAATCTCAACCAGCCACTTGAGACTGCCTGCTTCCACGCCTCCTCCTCCTCGTCGGCTCCTGTATGACACCCAGCAACCCAGAGCAGCAGCCTCACCTTCTTATCTCTTCTCCATAGCCTGAGACAGCAAAAGCTCCAGAAAAACAAGGCTCCCACCATGTCAGCGAGAGCCGGCGTCTCTCCTGGCTGTTCTAGTTCATTCTACTGAAGCAGTCGAGTCCCTCGTCACAACAAACCGAGCAAAGAGACAATAGGTGAGGGACACAGAGCAGTCCTCGCCTTTGCAGCCGAGTTGTTCTCTGAATCAAAATCACTCCTCCTGCCTCCTCCTCAGTTCTGCTATGACCTCATCGTTTCCCGTGTGGCCCCGCCCACTAGTGAACACACACCAACCGGCTGCTTCAACCACGCACACACCCCTCCCCCTCTACCCCAACTGCCCCGGGTAAATTCCTCACCCCCCACGTTGAAGCCCCCCATGCTAGAATCACATTTCACACACACTAGATTTTAAAGTATAGTTTCAACACTGTACACCATATCTTCACTTTCAATTCAGGTCATTCTGTGACCAGTATAACATATTCAGACTAGAACTACAATTAATATTTATCTTCATCATAAGTCTGTAGATTATTGTTGCAATAAACTCATTATTTAAGTCAATGAAAATGTCAGAAAATAGAGAAGCATGTGTGAATCCTCATGTGTTTCTAAGACCTGTCAATCAAAAACCAAAAGCCACTTAACTTACAATGATATAAAAACATTTAGTAAAATGTTTATATTTTATGTAGTGAAAGCAGTGAATTTTGGAGATTTTGATGGATAAGGGAACCATCAGATTAATTATCAAACATTTTGACCAACAACCGTTCTACCAAGTGACTAATCTATTAATTGCTCCAGCACCAGTCCTGATCACAGTTAAAAAGGGAATTTGTGAACTGGATGTGGCTGTTATATTCATAAACTGCAGTTCTTTCTCACTTATTTTTTGACTAGGACTGTGTGTGTGTCACCTACTTTCCCCTTAAAGTGGACATGGCATGCTCTTTTCCAGCCATTTAATCTTTAATCTTGGGTACCTCTAGATTAGCTTTACCCCCCATCATAACTCCAAATAGTCTGTAATTATTACAGAACCATAAAACCAGAGAGCCTCTTCCTAAAAATGAGAGGCTAGTTTGTGAACATGCACAACTCCTGAGATATGTTTTCCCTAACCTGAATCCTGACATTATCCTAACCATAACCACTGAGGGGGTCGCTAAAGAGTTTTGAACAGGGGAATCATCTTGACAGGGGGAACAAAAGACACTGACAAATAAGCTAGTTTTTCCCTTAACTTACTGTTACGTCCCACTGAGTAGTGGAAACTTCAAGGTCAGTAAATAAAACTAATGATCGCTGTGTCTTTCCCCCACAAATCCCTCACGCTCATTAGAATCTTCTCATCAACTGGCCTCAAGCAGTCAAAACAAACAGGTACTGTGCTCCGGGGGGATCCAGCGTTGATCAGCTGATCATCCACCGCCCCAGGATGATTGTAGGTTTCCAGCCGCTCTATTCATGCCACGTTAGACCCAGTCAGGTAAAACAGTAAGTCCCTGTACAGGAACATTCCCGACATGCAGTAATCAGACCATGTATTTTTCTCCACATCCTCTGGTCACAGTGCAGCAGCAGGAGGTAAAATATATCCACAAAACCACATGCAGTTGAAAAATCCCACTTTTAATACGGCACCGGTGGATGACAGGCAAACTCACATGAACGAGCGCAGCCAGAAGATTATGACCATTCAAAGAGATCCATAAACTATTGTGCAAGACTTTACATAGTTTGAAAAAAAAGTCTTGCCAGCAAGAGTTCGCGAGACTTGTATAAACCGAGCTGCTTCAGTAAATTAGTACAACAACATAAGTACATCTCATTTTTTGAGATTTCAGTCTCGTTTAAAATGATAATTCACAGTTGTAATAACATTGTAGATAAGTCAGAAAACACAGAAAAGCATGCCACGGCCCCTTTAAACTGCTGTAAGCTCTTCATCTGTCAGACTGTTGACTCTGGCCTCACACTGATCACACAACAACCTGTAGCTTTTCAGCACATGAAAAGAAAACATGGCCATCATAGTCACGTACTGCTCGGTGTAATGTTGGTGTACTGTATTATCTGTCATAGATATCAAATACAAGTCTGCAATCAGTACTGAGAATAGAACCTATGACCTGCCAGTGTGATCTCGCTCCTCTGCTTTTTTCTCCTCTCCTTCATACATTCTTGGCTTTATCTTTGCTGCTCTGCCCCCCGCTCTCCCTCCCTCCCTCCACTCTCTTCTGTGCCTCACTCATTCTTGTTGTCTCACTTTGTTCATGTCCCGCATGCCAAGAAGTGTTGATCCCTCCTTTCATTACAAGCCAATGCCTGAAGACAAATATTAACAGGTCAGTAGCTGAACAACACACAGAAATCCATAGTGCAGGCAGCATTCAGCTAAGGAGGTCAAAGAGCAGATGGTACAACTACAATGGTGTTTCCAATGACACTGAATCATCAGACTGTTTAGTTACCGCAGTGATCAACAGCTGTTTTTTTAACATAACAAAATGAAAACAACACAACTGGACATCAGCTGTAAAACATATCAAAATTTGTGATAAAGAAGCCCTGGCTTTAAAGTTTCAAACTAGAAATTGGTACCAGCAGTGAAATGTGCTATTGGTGACTTTATGTTCATTAGCTGAGTATCAGGAGATTAACAATCCTGTATCTTAAGTAAAAACCCACATCTATATATAAAAACTAAAAGTTGAGCTTAGTCAAACCTGGTGGACGTCAGCTCAGAAGTGAAACCAAGCAGCCCACAGCGGCGCCCCCGAGGGGATTTCAGCCTGCAGAGACTGCTGCTTTCGTCAGTGTTACCCTTATGGAAAGAGGAAATGCTAAACAAGCTTGTGAAAACACTTGGCTGAAGATCATTGGTCAACTTATGTTGCCAGCAAGACTCAAAAATGTAGATATTGTTTGCAACACTAAAAACAGAAAACAAATCATAACATAAAACCTTACATTTGAAGTAACATATCTGAGCCGCATCCTTCCTCTGCACATGAGCCTGACCTTTAACCTCCCTGATGTTCTTCAATCAAAAGGCAACTCAGCCTGGCGCAAAACGAGTTCTACACTGTGACAGAGCACTGTGTTCACACCAGCTCGAGCACTGATGAGATCATTAGTGACAGCTGATCCTCTGGCTAAGAAAACAACCTCACAGCCTGAACAGAAACAAGATCTTGACAAATACCATTTCCCAACACTTATTACACATGTGAGTCTTCACCTAGGGACAAAACAATCATCAGGCGGTTACACAAACGACTGGTGGTTTCCCACTCAAACACAGAGCTGCCTCACACCAGTGGGAGTTGATCAAGTGCACAGTAAATATGGAACTTTCCACTGGTTTGGTGTCCATCCCATACACTCTCACTTAGAGACCACGTAACTCTGTGTAGGACAGTATTTATATACCACTCATAAAGTTAGAGTACAATCACTACAAGAAGGCACTGAACCCAAACCTGTTCTCTCTCAGTGCTGCGCTGCTTCAGATACAGTGGTTAAACAGCTAAATTAAAAAGGCCTTAAAGTTAATTAAAACACAGGTTAATTCATAAAAAAAATTTTAGCACATTTTGAATGAAACTACCTTCAAGAAACACTCAAATGTAGTCTCACTGAAAGAATTCATCCCAAGTCAGCTCTGCTACTAATCACAATATGTATATTGTGTCCAGGTTTTATTCATTCTTTTCCTTTTCTTTGTTTTATTTTACCATTTGTTTACTGTGGCATTCCAGTAGAAGATAATGTTCTATTCTAGAGTGAAACTAAAAGATTTACTGGCACAGATGGGGTGGGTGGAGCGGTACAGCACACTATCTAATAGTCAAAACGCAATCTGAATTTTATTAGCACTAAAAAAAATTCCAAAGAGTCATAAGCATTTTGATTTCAGGGAAATGTCTTGGATATCACCTTCAGCTGTTTGTGTTTGCAATCTCAGAAACACAAAGCAGAAGCAAGGAAAGTACCAAAGCCAGGCCAAAGCCAAAACCAAAACCATAACCAACTGACTGGCATTTGTCTTTAAGCATTAGCATGGTGATAAAACAAGGAACTGAAAAGTCATAACTGGTCATCTCAAAACAAGAAGGCTATCTGATTGATGAACAGCCAGAGGTTTGGTGCTGCAATGGTTTTGGGCACTGAAAGGAAACGTGATTAGACAGCATCACAACAAAACCACAGACACAGAGAACAACCACTGACACCTAAACTTGAGGCATGTGCTGCTACCGAGTACCAGTCTGATCCCATCCGCATCATAATCATTCCTATTATTTTTAAAAAATCATTTATTACTACTGCAACAAACAACATGTGTCTGAACAACATCACCCAATCATTAAATTAGAGAAGGCTATGGTAACAGATCCTTCATGGTTTGCTGGTCATCAATAAGCTCACCCCCGAGTCCAAAGGGAAACAAGGGCAAACTGAAGACAAACATTGTGGCACACAAGATGCAGTGCGGACGAGAAACCGTGAAACCAAAAGCTTCTCCCGAGCTCTGGACACTCAACAGGCCTCGGTCGATGTGTGGCCCTGCTCCCATCAGCTGGCTCCCAGCCCTCAGTTGTTTGCAGAGAGGCTACACTGAATGTGGAGATGACTGCAGATTCATCTACTGATGGATGAACAGAGCAAAAGATGGATAAGAGGTGAGAAAATTCAAATGCACGCGTCACTCGGACTTGTTGTTCAGCAAATGAATCAGTCTCAGTAAGAGGTAGTAAATAAGTGAGTCCTCTCCACATACATGTAGTATTACAGTCTAAGAGGTCATATGCCATTGGGACAACGGCCCCATCCTCAGGGCAGCTGTGGTTACTGTCAAAGATTTACAAGCACATGTACAAAGACAGAACATTTTCTGTTTTCTGACAACCAATAAAATTACTTTGAGCTTGATGATTCAGTCTAGACTTTGAAAGCAGCTGCTGACAAAATAATCTTCACCTCCACACAATCGCTGCATGAAGCTGCTGAGTTTGCTGGATTGTCTAGTGTGGGTTGAGGAAGTTCGTTTGCTGTGAGTCAATGCAACAAGCACTTTGGTGGAAACACACTGGTCCACTAGACCAACATAGTGAAATCCCATGAAATGTAAATTCTCTCCTTACTCATTTATTTGCTCTGGTTGACCATCAGCTGTCTACAGGCTCTGACTCATCACTGCATCATGAAGGTTAAGGTGTTTTCACTGACTATGACAGCAGCTTTTTTTTGGTGTGGTTGCATCAGTGAATTTTAAAAAATAGGATTGTGCTTCTCTGCTAATCTGTCAGAGTGACTGTGCAAAACCAAAGTGTGCTCCCGCTTCCTCCTGGGTGTGGCACAGATGTAGGGAGCTGACCTTGGTCAGCACATCTGCACCGAATACAATTTGTCTGGCCATTCTGGCAATCAAGCATGACCGATCTCAAATCTACTGAAGTGTAACTGCAGGGACGGTCTATCAGCGTCTTTGTACTTTAAGAGGAGCAATAACCCAGAGAAGAAGAAGATGAGAGGTGGTGCAGCTGTCTCTCCACCTAATTTACTTTAGTGTCCCGCATGTTTCATTACTGAGACGGCACAGCAAATGACATGTTGTCTGGATGCACTGTTAAATGATTAAAGTACAAACACACACACACATTCAGAGATGCAGAGAAAGGCCGTGGCACCTGCCAGAAGCTGCTGGCTGCACTAAGAGACCTGGAGGCAAATGCACCAAAGAAGATAGTTTATGTGCATTGAATAAACCTGGCTTTTTATTTTAGCCAGCTTCCCCTGCAAGGGAATTATTGATTTAGTCAATAATGTGGGTCCTGGGTGGATTTAGAGACAGGGTATCGCCACTCAACATACTGTAACAACCACATTTTTCTTCATTAAATTAATTTGAAAAAGAAATTCAGCTAACAATTTAACTGTTCTCATATTCTGTAGAACTATATATCTCAAAATTGAAGTTAAATAATTGCATACAACTGTAACAAAGTGAGATCATTTAAGTTAAATCCCACTTCAAAAAGCACTTAAAAGTACTTTTGCAGTCAGCCAGCAGCAAATGATTATTAAATTCATAATTAGATTTAAAATTTCTCAGTCAAATGAGCATCATGCAAAGGCAACAGGCGAATATGAAACTGAGCCTACCATATTTGCACACACAGCTGACATACAGTAGTTTTCATATCGTCTTCTGCCATGGCTAAATGGTAAGTGTGAGCACAACAAAACCTGCTGTGTTCACCAGTGATGAACGAGCATAGAAGAACATGTAAATCCTGCTGTTGTTGAACACTGACGAACTGTACACACTGACCACATTTCTAAATACACCACCAGTCTATACAAAAAGCCTGTGGTGAAACTGTACGTTAAGTACACAGCAGGGTCCAGCTGCTCAGTTGCTCTCCAGACAAACTTGAAAAGTGGCAAAACACCTGACAGGTACATGCACACCCCAGGTTGTGCACAAGCACCTGTCCTTTAACCTCTGACTTGACACTGTAAGCACCCTTTTTACAGGACAATCTTTTCTAATTTTAATGTTATATTTTAAGTTTTTCAACAATTTCCAATGTGGCTCATTGCATAAAATGTCAACTAAAAGCATGCTGTAACTATGCCCGACAACAGTAACTATTAGGCTATGAATTAATAGTATTAGCTAGTATTGCTAATTTTGCTATCAGTGCCTCTGTTGTAAAGATTCTGGCAAACGAACATTCATAGAAAATAGTGTCATCGTGGCCATCACTTAGCCTCCAATCAGAGGCTAACTGGTTGCCCCAATAACACAGTTTAATGTGACTTTTCATTTCCCTGAAATGGAGGCAGTGATAGCAAAATTATACTCACCATACCCACTTAGAAATACAGCAGGTAAAAAAAACGTTATTCTCTAAATTGTAGCCCTGTAAATGATCTAATCTTCCTCCTGTGACACAAAATCTACTGGTAGTTGTTGGCAAGACAACTGTCATTTCAATACAATAATCTGGGGACATTACAAGTTCACATGTGAAGGTTTAACTGTTCACCCTGATCCTATTGTGGTTATGTTAATATTTTGCCTCAAATCTTATACAGACTTAAAATTTGTGTGCTAATTCAAAGATGTGCTACAGAAGGTAACTTTTTCTTTTTAATAAATAATTGTTGGTGAGAGGGGTGCCCTTTTTTTTTTAGCTTGAGCACCTGACCCACACAAGTTCTGTGCATAGCCCTGGTACCTCATAAATAAGGTACCCTAAAAATCAAAATACAGTATATTAAGGGCCCAGGATGCACAGATTTCACTCTAAGGTAAGAAGAAGAGCTCCAACTACAAGTTTTTATTATAAATGATTACTGATTATTTTCTGATTTAATCGATTAATTGTCTCATCTTTAAATAGTTTCTTCCAGCTTTGCATGTGTGTGTTTCCGTAAATAGACACAACTCTCCTTTGATGCAGCACTTATCAGCAGAGGCCAAGTCTATTGTTTATGTACTGGTGGTGCATCCACATCTACTCTGCCCCTCTGTTCTCCTGTGCCATAGCAACTGCTCCAACTTCCCCAGGCGGTCTGTAAGGCAATATGACCAGATGCATCACGGTCAGTTACAGGCCTGGCACAGATCCTGCATGCATGTATGCATGTTGGCACACACCAACTAGTGAGGCTGTAAACATCTGAGCCCAGGTGTATGTCCCAGCTGTAACACGAGGTTCATCAGCAAACAAAGAACCAGGGAGGTGATGAAGGATGAGAGTCCGTAGATGAATCCTCTTACCATGATGAGGCCGGTGGTGATTGGGTCATTGCAGCCATGGCACAGCTCCCCAAATTTGGCCCAGTAGTCCTTCTTGCAGAAGAGCCGTCCCTCTTTTTCATAATACCAGTGGGACAGTGAGGCGCTGCACTCACAACACCTGAGAGAGGCAGAGATGGAAAGAGATGCCTGAGCAGTCGAGCAATTCATTAACAGTTTTTAATGGGTATTTGTAGATAAAATCACACCATTACTCCCTCAGATCAATAGTCACCAGGAATGACACGTATGAATTCAAACATGCCCTCCTACATTGACTCATTCACAGGGGGAGAAAGTCAGGAACATGCAAATGATGCATGATACGACATGATCTATACACATCGTAATGTAACTTCAGTATAGGTTCACAACTAATTATTGTATTTTGATTTTTCATGGATCATTTACTGTCTTAAAGATAAAAACAGTGACACCAATCACAGAGTTGTAAGTGTATGTAAAGTGCACAACTTGTTCCATAATCTAAAGATATTCAATTAATAATTTAGAACACAGCGATGCTAAAATAAACACAATCATCAACAAATATTTGATAATGGAAAAAGTTCAATATGGTCTTTCAGTATAGTCATCCATTAATCGGCTACTATTATTTCTACATCTGACCGAAGAGAAAAAGCTGAAACACAGGTCCCAGTATCACCAGTATGTCACTGAATCAGCAGTTCAGCCCTCCAGGAACATTAAGATAAGTGCACATTCACTGCAAATCAAGCTGTCACTGTGTTGACAGAGCGTAATGTTGTACTGCACTCTACTGTATAAACCATCCTTTAAACCTCTTAATGTCACCCTGCAAGGCCCCAAATGATAGTTTTCATGGTGATAATAAGTCCCTTTGTTGATCTACGCCACCCCGGCAGAGGCGAAACAGACAAATGAACTCACACCAAAACAAACAACCCTGACTGAGTGACCGCAAAAGAGAACAACACAAAGATGGCGTCACTGCAGCTCACTACAACAACATGCAGCGTTGTTGTGTGCAGTGTTCACTTTCAGAGTGTTACACAAACAGCACATCACTGATCGTAAAGCGACAGATGTCTTAAACTGCTAAAGGCACATTTCCGACGCTATGTGGGCGTCAACGTCTCCTAGTAACAGATCTCAGACATCAGTGAACGCTGCCATAGGAAACCACTCCTGCATTGACTAATTCATTACTCCCTACTTAATGCACCCAGTAGTTTACTCAGTAGTGAGCAGTAAACTGATATTTTAGATACAGTACTAGTCACTCTCACTAATGTTTTTTGAGGGTGAATGGACAGATTTACACACAAATGTTGGGCAGTAAATGTAGTGTGTTACATCGGCAATATGGAGCTTTTATTTCCTTGCACAAAAAGTGAGAAAGATTTAAGCTGATGAAAATTCAAAAAGCTTTTCAGTTTGTTTGTTTGTTTTTTTAAATAGAAGGCAGCAGGTTGTGTTTTGCTTTTCTGATTACTTAATCGCCAACAGGGCAAAGGAAGGTGTAGTGCTACTGTAAGACTGCAACCAACAGTAATTTTCATTGTCAATACATCTGACAGTTGTTTTCATTGATAACGGATTGATTGTTCAATGTATAAAATGTCAGAAACCTCCCCCAGGAGGGCGATTTGGCCATAGTGTTCTTCAGTTTGCCTTCTTATTCCTTGGCACAAGCCATAACCACAGCCGAAGGCTTTTTGTTTTCAGGTTGTCCGTTTGTCCACTCATCTGTCCACAAATCTTGTGAACGCGATATGTCAGGAACATCTTGAAGGAATTTCTTCAAATTTGGCACAAGTTCATCCTTGAGTCCATCCTTTATCCTTAGACTCAAGGATGAACTGATTAGATTTCAGTGGTCAAAGGTCAAGGTCAGTGACCTCACTTCTGTCCCATACCCATGAATCTGACTGGTTGGCGGAGGTATACAACCGCGAAGGCTCATTCTATTTGTAAACATCAGTATCACTTTTAAGTGCTGAGCTGGATGATCAGCCACATGAGTCTACTTACTATACTGTACTGTATTGTTCTTACTGCCTGATACTAAACACCTTCAGAAGTGTTTGTCTGTTGAGCTCTGTGAGGTCTGTCTGCCAACAGAGTTCAATAGTTGGGTGCTCTTAAAGTCCAGGGTGATGTTAGCCTGATACTGACAGAGTGAAGGGCTGACGACAAAGAGATGCAGACAGACAGAGGGTGATGATACGGTGACAAAGAGCGTGTGCGGAGGACGTACGACACACACACATGCACACACTAGTTTAATGATCAAAATCATGATACAAACAGATGAATGGAGGGTATTTCCTGGTAAGTGATGACAGAGCGTAAGAATGACTTCAGAGCAGAGGAGATGATATCAGTGTCATCGTACTCAGGGGCTTCTGTTGAACGCATCAGGTGATAAAATGGACTTCTATAAACCAGGTGGCAGCTGGTTTAGAAAGGTCACTGACGTCTGTTTCCTATTGATTAGACAGTGTATCTCTATCGGCACACATCAAATTATAACTGGACTGTAAACACTGTCTTCATATAAGTACGCACATTTGCTCTGTGTGCGGCCATAAATCAAAGTATGTGTTAATCCCCTTGCGTATGCCTATACACATTAATGCATTAGGGAGTGAACACACTGCTTACGTGCTTGCAGGCTTGTGCTTGTTTGTAATCTGTCTGAATCTCTGTGTCTAACATTCATGACTAACAGCCAGTCCTTTCCAGTGGAGCTTCACTCCCATCAGCCAGCTGTCTGGCCTATCCCCGCACACGGGGGCTTAAAACCAGGCCTGTTTGCTTTGAAAATACAAAAAAGTGCATATGGCTTCAATGACTGGAGTAGAATCCTTCACTTTGTTCCTCGTCTCATTCCAATTTCCCGCTGTTTCCACTGCCACTCAATTTTAATTTCTTCATTTCAGTGACATTGCTGAGTTCTTGGTGTCTCACATTCTGGCTATTTAACCCCCTATTCTGTCCTGACCAATTTTCAGTAATGCATTGTGTTCTGTCCAGCCAACATATCTGGCATTCATCAGGTATACTTGTATTATAAAAGCCGCTTTTCTGATTTAATCAGTGGGCCTTAACAATATTCACCGATCAGCCATCACAAATTAATTAAACTAAATGGAGAGGCCATTGTGAAATGTAGTATAGAATAGGTCTGACCTGGACTCTACAGGATCACAACCATAGTGACATATTAAGACCAGGTTCAACCTTCAAATACAAATCTGTATCATCAGGAAACAGTAAATGTTAAAAATTGTTGTTGAGTTCGTGCTCTTAAATCCAGGCCAATCAAAAAGTAATATTGGATGTGTGTGTGTGTGTCCAAAACAACATGTCACATACATAAAAAAGTTAATAATATAGTGAAATAATATAGTGGTCATGATGCATACTGCAGTTTGTCCTAGTGTCATTTTATACACATACCAAGTGTCGAAACAGTCGACAGAAAATGAATGAGCAATAATTTTGATAATAATTAACTGAAGTTTCCAACTTCTTATTTTTGAGTATTTTCTGCTTTTCTTTGTCTTAAACAAATTCCATATATGTGGGTTTGGGACATTAAGCTGGACATTTAAAGTCGTCATATTGACCTTTAGGAAATTGTGATGAGGATTCTTCACTACTGTCTGACATTCAATGGACCACGACTGATTCATTAATGTAGCAAAGCATCAGCAGATTCACCTGTAATGAAATAATCATTGCTTGCAGCTCTACACACATCAGTCTGCTGCAGAACTGTTGCGCAACGGTTCAAATTTTACCCGAATCCACACAGTTCTGTATCTCACAGTGCTGCCCTCTGTCTCTGTAGCAGTCTTACAGCGGTCCTGCTCACTGTGGAGTTAAACATGCTGTGGCTGGTTGGTAAAGTAACAAAGAGAAAATGATTCATTAAGCAGCAACTCTCTATGGCTTTTCCCAAGACCTTGCAGCTACTGTGAGCCTGCACATGCAGCTACACACATGCATGCACACATAACCATGCACCACATACAATTTATTTATTAGAGAGACACACCCAACCTTCCCCTGTGTCTGCATGCATAGCTTCACTGCAGCTCAGCAGATTGTGGCAGAGTTACTTCAGTATGCAGTGTGTTTGGGTGAGCGGGGGGGATGACAACTGGAAGTGGGTCAAGGCTTTCAAAGGACGTCCGCAGCACAGAGCCAGGAGGATCTCAGCTGTCTCGGCTCTCTGCCACTCAAAAACTGCCTGTTACTGTGCACAAACACACAGACACACACACAACGTGTGATACACACAGGTGCACAAGTCTGAATGCACTCCGTACACACACAGCCAGGCTGGAGTTATTTTAATGCGCTAAGCTTCAGCTCCATCATAGAAAATTCTCTCCGAGCAGAGATGGGAGTGGCAGCGGAGTATTAAAGATATGAGTGAATACATTAGTGGCTCCCAGATGGAGACGCCAAATTTCTGCCTTCAGGACAAGAACCTTATCTCAGAAGCAGAGGAGCCACACAGGGATGCTCAGTTACACTGCAAGACTTTCCATGGATGAAGCAGAAAACATCACCACAGTGAAAATGAATAAATGAATGTTTATTCCAAGACTGCAGTTAGTGAGTTAATGTGTGTGTATGTGCTCACATTAGGGCATTTTTGTGTGGCTGACAATGTGTGTGCATTGGAATGGCTGTGTAAGAGGATTACCAGTGTCCAAAACTCTGGATTCTAGGTCTGAAAATCAGTCTCTCACCTTCAAAAATAAAATAAAATAAAATAAAATAAAAGGAAACTATACAGAATGTGCTCTTTGCAAAGCAACCAATAATATTGTTCAAGATCAGAGAAAGAAAAGAAGCATCTTTAAGAGAATGTATGGAAAAAGCCATATTAAAATGAAAAAGTAATAAGACAATAAAAGGCAAATAACATGTAACAATAACAAATAACAAAACAAGTAAAGGCTGCCCAAGATCCTCAGACATAAATAACCAGCATGAACAACTGAGAGGAAGCAGAGCAGATTTCAGACACCATGAAACCCAGCTGGATTCCCAGAGGGTCAGGAAACAACCAATGACAGAGGAGACAAGGGAGGGCACGTAGTAAATTTGAAACTGTCCCCCCATCTGCTCATGCCTGAGGGAATTAGCTAAAAGTGCCAGAGAGGCAAATAAATTCCTTCTCCAGGTCAAAATAAGGCAGCCTTTTACCCGGCCTCTCACTTCCACCAAATCCCGACTCTGGCTGAACATTTGCTGAAGGTGTGAAGGCTAATTTTTATAGTGTTAGTCAAACTCTTTTGTCTTTAGGTCAGTGCTTCCCAGACCAGGAGACTGGGAACCCTCTAAGGTTTACAAGGCAAACCTGAAGGGTTTTTGAGATAACTAATATCTGTGACGCAGCAAATAAAACCATTTCTGATAGATTTAGCCCATCAGAGAAGGGAAACACCATCAGAGACGGGTATTTTTTGTTTGTTGAGGGACTGCAAGTAGATTTTCTTTTTTTATTTTAGGGGTCGCAGGGGAAAAAAAGGTTGTTGCCTCAATATGTGAACATGAAAACTTAAATAAATCTACCTGAGGTTAAAAACTATTTAAAATCAGTATTAAATATTAATAGTAGGTTGACATGTGAAGAAAACAGATAAAGTATAAGCACATTTTTGAAATGATGGGATCTGTGTGCTGTTCTTTATCAGTTTGCTACCATCCATATGTATTATTAGAAAATCCCATGAACTATCATGTTTCTGACCGACTCTGCATTTATCATGCTGACTGCCTGACCTAGGTCAATACTTGATTAATTTGTCCCTGCTGAAGTGAATGAGCTGAGGTCTGAGTGAATGAAGGGAATCAAATCCCCAAGACACTGAGCTGCTGAAAGGGATGAAAACGTAAACATATTGAAGGAGACGTGGTGACTTAAGGTGCGTCAGCAAATTAGAAACACGTCTCAACTACACTGACATACTGTGTGTAACCAAAGAGCATACAATACACAACGGATAGATAAAGACATGAACAGTGTTACATTACTGTTTTGTGGGTTTAAACTAAAGCTAAAGCAATTCATTGTTATTATTATTGATAATAATTTTGTTCATCAATTTAGAGTTTCAGTCATATTTTAAGCAAAAATGTCAGACATTTTCTGGTTTAAGCCTCCAAAATAAAATGCTGCTTTTCATAAATGATAGTAAATTAAATTTCTTTGGGTTTTGGGCTCAAACAATTCATTAGTTAAAACAGGAAATCATCAGCGGATTAATGAAGAACAAAAATAGTCATTGAAGGCTGCAGGCCTGTTTGTCAAAATGAATTAGGTAAAAGTCACAGAGAAACGCACACACTTGAAAATGACATGCGGATAGATAATTAAATATTTATTAGGGCTAATGGTTTCCATGTTTCCCCGCCCACAGCCCACAGCCAGGTGTTAAAATCCCTTGTTCAGTAGTAAGACAATGAAAAGCAGCAAATCCTCACATGGAATTAATGAATACTCGTCAGCTTTTCACTACTTTTGCTTTCCTAATCTGAACAGAGCAATATGTGAAGTGACTACTGTACATGCCAACACTCAGCTCAGCCTTTAAGGATGAACCCTCAAACGCCTCGCAGTAAAATAAAGCCACACTCTGACTCGTACACCAATTTTACTGACCATCCAGTTATGGTCAGCGTTTTATGATGTGCGTATGTGTGGGTGTGTTCATTTAGCCACAGGTTATTAAATGATGTGGAGACTGACACTAGTACAGGAAGCAGGAGGGGTCAAAAGGAAAAGGTGTGTGTTCTGGTAGAGGTGTGGAAGACGATCGGCACTAACTGACATGCAAAGCTGAAAGATTTACAAGGAGCCACACCTACCGTATCAAACGCACACACACACACACACACACACACACACACACACACACACACACACACTGCATTTTCATTTCTTGTGGGGACTTTACATTGACTTACATTCATTTCCTAACCTCAAACCATGTTACACCCCTAAAATTCAGTGATTTCCAGAATCAGACCAGAAGCTGGTCCCCACAAGGATGGCCAAGTCCCCACAATGTGAGTGTGTTAACAGGTTTCGGTCTCCATAATGTAAGCAATGCAAAGGCACAGGCACACACACACACACACTCATACAATGCACACATGTGTCTTCTCATTAATTATTAAATCCTACATCATCTCCCTCAAGCTGAGAAAGACATCCATTTTCCTTCCTATCTGCACAGACAGCAGAAATGCACTGAGTACTTCTGATCAATAAACCAATACAACGATCAATCCAGTCTTCTAGAAAAATCAGGAAAAACTAGACATTTAAACGTGAAACGTATATTGAGTCAGATGTCGACCGAAACAAATACTTCTACTATGAATTTGCCAGCGTGCTCAGCTCTTGTTACTGAAATCCTCATAGACAAAGAGAAAATACAACCTCTAGGAAAGAGACAAGGGGGCGTTGGGACACACACACATCTGCAGACAAACATTCACAGACACAGACGGGTGAAAGTCAAGCTGAGGAAATGGCAGACTGTCTGGGGGAGAGCCCCTCTTCCCCCTCAGGAGACGTAAATAGACTGGGATTCCTGGTACTGAGCCAAGATTTCCACTGGTGATAGTTCTGAGATTTCCCAGAAACCTAAAAGAGGATCACCAAACCTACACAGGGGAAAACTTACCTGCGTGGCAAGTCAATATCGTCATAAACAAATCTACTTAACTGGCTGAAAATATTTAAGATGTTTGTTCATTACACCTCAGATTAAAAATCAGCACCTCCGCACTCAACAGCTGTGTGGTCACATATAATCATTCACTCATTGTCTGGTCATATGAAAAGATCAGCATGTTCTGGGAGATTCTAAAGGATAGTGACATACTGTTGTTGGAGTTAAACAGAAGAAGTGACTTGTCTGTGGAAGTCAGCTGGTTGCCATCAAAAAGCTAAAACTAAAAACTGGTACAAAGACAAAACAATGGATGAAATATACTACGAGATATATGAGTGATGTAAAAAGAGAGATCACCTTCCCTGCAAATAACAAGGACACTGTCACATCTCAGGTCGGACAAAGACACAGACACAAAGACAACATAAGAAACTAACGTCCCGCTTGGTTCCCACAGTTTCGCCCTGTTACAAATGCACATTGTCACAAATAAAAAGAGATAAAAGATAGAAAAAAACCCCATTTTGGCCCATTTGAGACACATTCATCTTGTTCCCTAGTTCCCTTTCTGTGCCCCCCATTTCATCACCCCCCGTCCTCTCCGCCTCCTTCTCCATGGCAACAAAGAATGCCACAGCAATGATGTCAGCATCACATAAAAAGAGGCATTACCTCATCGCTTCCTGTTACACCCCCTATACACACACACTCTCTAGTGATGGTTTCTCACTCAATCAAGCGTTACTCTGTTCCCCTGACAAACCGATGGAGAGTTTACCAGCTATCCAATGCAGGTATTAACAGAAGGAAAAAAGAAAACATGTGGAGACTTACAAAAGTTTTGTTATGTGCTTGAGGTTTATTCTCAGAGGACCCCTGGGACCCCTCTGTATGAAGTTAATATTTAGACATCAGTTAAAAGATCACAAGGACTATCTCAGAGAATCACAAAACCACGAACAGACTGAAAACCACCACATACGGCATTAACTTTACTGTATTCTGCCCAGGGCAGATAATCCATAATAATGGACTAACTAGTTAAAGTTAGACAGTCTCTATTCATCTGGTACACATGGGCCCTGGGATTAAGAGTAAATGATGTGCATGGCAGCAGATCTTTTTGTGACTGTTAAGCCTCTCAGACTGACCTACTGTCAGCACAGTCAGTCTGGGGGCTTCTCACTTGTTCTGCTAAGGGGAAATGATAAAAGGCTTCAGCAAGCTCTATAGGAACCCTGATGAGTGTTTAGCAGAATCCGGGTAAGACAGCTAAGCTCCTATTCATGATCACATCTCTTTTGTAGAACAATCTATTTCCCAAAGTCCAGCCTTAAACATGAACAGGGGGTACTAATACATGAAGTATGGGTTTTCCATTGAGGTGAGCCAGGTCCAGGGCTGTTACTCACTGGAACGCTTGTGCTGCTTTTCTACTATTGGAACCTAATGAGCGGTACACCCCATACTTCCCTTAACCATCACCAAACATAGCCTGCAGGGTTGACGCAGACTGCCCTGCTTTGTTTTTTCCACTGTATTCTCTCTCTGTCGGTCTCTGTTTTGAGGAAGGAGGGGCTGCTCCCCTCTCGCACACACAGTCAGCTTCATGTTTATACATGGTGCTTGTAATAACAATGTTTGAGGTGTGAAGACGGGAAAATTTAACCAATCACTGGTGACTGCTCTATGTGCACGCACCCTCTCCCCCCTCCTGGCCATGGTACTTGATTTTAGTACTACCTACTGAGATGTGCCAAAATTTAGCTCCCAGAATGCACCTCCAGAGCTGGCGCAGCATAGTGGAAACAAATGCAAAACCAGTGATACTTGGGACCACACATTTTGGTTGGTTCCTATAATGAAAAAGCCTCTTTGTTGTAATGAAGCCATCATTAATGTGATTATTTACACTTGTGCTTTTCCTGCTTCAGCAAGTCAAAGGCTCTCTTTCAATGTGCATTCTTCTCTGTACTTGTGTTCTTGTGAACTTCAGTCACAACCCAAGTACTGTTTCAATTCAAAGTCCCCAACCAGCCAAGTACACATCAAAAAACAAGAAAGGTTTCTGATCTGCCCATTTTATTGAGGATGCCTCAGGAGATGACGTGTGTGTATTTGTGGCAGCCACATATCCCAGAATGCAATGCCTGCCATCTACAGTATTTTTGATTTGATTTTTCAGATTTTGAGCCAGGCTGAAAGCTGTTGTAATTTTAGTCTGGACTGGTATTCGGTACACTTTATTAAGTTCTGATATTGTCTCAGGTTAGAACTTAGAAGTTTGAACTTATACGTCAAAACTCCAAAGTACTGGAGTCTAGCCTTGGCATGCTTTATATAAAAAAAACACCTAAAATGACTGCAAGTGAAAATAGTAGTAGCTCTGGGTGAAGGAGAAAGACTTAGCATTATTTCCTTTTAGTTCTCATCTGTTTTGTGTTCACACTGCCATTTTACATAGAGCTATATGTATGACATTATATGGACTGAGATGTAACTCAGTGATTGGGCAACTTTGGTGATGTCAATGGACCCACGAGCTGCCTGGACACTGTTAGCACTTCATGATACCTGATGTGAATTTTAATGTTCACAGTCAACTGATGAATTAAATAGTAGTTTAGCATTTGAATTCATGTTCAGATCAACCATCAGACAGGTGTGGCTGGTCTGCTTCGGTGTCTCACACATAAACAAACCACACCGGTCCTTCATGGTTTTTACACCGGCCAAACTAAATGTTCAAAGACAGTGTGTGTGCAGCATGGCAAAAACTGTATTTTTTAGGATCAAGGTCAAATATGAAAATGACAAGACTCATTAACTAGAAAGGGCGCTAATCTCTCCTTCTTTAACCACATTCAGGAGTTAATCTGGACTTCATGTAAAAGTGACAAAATTGAATTTTCAAAGTGTGATTAAAGGACTGTTAGAATGAGCCAAAGGTGAGAGGTCAGGTACAGGTGATTAATGAAAACGCCCCAACACACAGAAAAACTCCTTTGTCCTCTCTGCCGATGTTTTCAGTAGGTTTGAACCCTGGGATGTTCCAGTGAGGAGGATCAGGATCTTAAAAACAGCTCAAAAAAATGAAAATTTAATCCAACATCACCAAAGCAGCAGCGTCAACGCTGTTAGAAAGGTTAATAATAGTAACAATGATTACACCATTACCTGCAGCATTTAAACCCTTTATAACCGCTGCTTTACTAGAATGTGGTACCGGTATGTTTAAATATAACTTTGTATGGAAAAATTTCCTTTATATGTCCACATTTACATGCACATAAATAAACACACACTTATCGTAGTATGTATAAGCACAATGTCATTTCTGGCTTCTTTGGAATAACAGATGGAAAACTAGACATCCTGTGAGATGAACAAATGAGTTTTCCTCTCCAACAGCCTGACAGTGCCAGATAGTATGTTTATCTACTTTACCACACACACACACACACACACACACACACACACACACACAGAGTCGTGTCTTTCTGTGGTTGTGAAAATACTTACTGACATAATGCATTCACTAGCTCAGACACCCTAACCTAAACCATTACGGGCTTCAGTGGCATCATGTCGATGGCTTTTAGTCTGTTGTCTCACATTCATACCTTGATATGGTCTCCCATTAGCGTTTGATCTTATATTGTGTGCTTTTATATTGTTCCTGGTTTTATTGCTTATGTAGCCGGTTTTATGCTCCTAATATATGTTTTTCTGTGAAGCGCTTTGGGCTCCTTCTGAGTTGTAACGTGCTATACAAATGAAGTATTATTATTATTATTATTATTATTATTATTACAAATAAATGCATAACCACACCTCTTTACACTAACCTAAACCTGAACCTTTGGGCCGCACTCAGACTTGTTTCAAAGGTGTGAAAAATCTATTAAAATCCAACAAATCCTCCCTGAGATGTCACATTTCTGCAAGTTTGTGTTCTGCTTGCTCAAAAGTTTCTTAAACTGTTCTCCGTTACTCCGTTACCATCTCCGTTACTGGAGGAGCGCAGTGACAACTCATCCTTGAGTTTTCTGATCCACAAAAACACACACAGGTTTAGTTAAAACCTGTGATGTCTGGCTGTTCTTAACAGATCAGAAATGTTCCATGACAACAGTCCACACCACACAGACGAGGTCAGTCCCACACAGGACAGGAGGGTTTGATTCACTGCTTTGCAAAAAGGGAAGTCAATAACAAATGTAAATTCATTTGGAGACAGAAGTGTGACTGTGGACTGATGTGTGTTGTATATTTAGGGAAGTGAGAGACACTTTAAAGAGAAATGAATAAGTCGGCTAAACTGCATTTCAGTAAATACATCCCTCCGACAGGTCTCGTTTAATACTAGATGCTGCAGGTGTGAATGGAGGCAGTGAATCTGTGCATTTTAAACCCTGAATGATGAAGTTGTTCATTACATTTACTCCACCTTAAGCATTACAGCACAAATAAATTGGTTTTTACTTTTTGCAAAGCAGTGAATCAAACCCTCCTGTCCTATGTGGTCAGACCCAAAAAAAAGAAGGCCAATAAGAAGATATAACCTTAAGAAAACTGATAGACCAATTGATTCACTGATTTATCAATAAATTAACTGGGAAATGTATCAATAATGGCAATCATCTTTACTGAGGTTCAGTGATTAGTCGATTAATATGTTCATTACATCATAATCTTGATCTTCCTGTGCATTTTAAACCCTGAATGATGAAGTTGTTCATTACATTTACTCCACCTTAAGCATTACAGCACAAATAAATTGGTTTTTACTTTTTGCAAAGCAGTGAATCAAACCCTCCTTTCCTTTCTATTCCCTGTTAAGTTCAATAGCTGAGCTTCAGTGATTAGTCGATTAATAGGTTCATTACATCATAATCTTGATCTTCCACATTACAGTAGGTCAATAGGTCATGCTTTAACATACTGTATGCCTAGGTGAAGTTCAACAGAGGAAACAGAATGTTTCTGGGTTTTGGATTGTTACTTCAACAAAATGTGACAGAATGATGTTACCCTGTGAACTAGGACCATGTAACAGGCATTTTTGACTGTTTTGTTTCACTGTACATTAAATACTGAACAAAACTGCTGGCAGATCAATTGGTTAGAAAAATAATTGTTAGTTACAGGCGACTGCACAAACTGACAAACTAAAATACATTAAATTAACATGGACAAAGTGTCCTTCATGCACTCAGAGTAACAAAAAGCTTGTACAGTTACAGCCCCGTTTGCTGAGGAAGACCATGTGATGTGGTCAAAAGCTCAGGTTGAGATTGTTTTTACCCAAGTGTAAGTAAAGATTTACTCTGAACAGCATCAGAGAATAACCTCAATAACCATTCACAGGTTCACTTACTGTCTGTTTAGCGGTCGCTTCTCGCTGCGTTTGTCCTTTGCTGACATGTCACTCGAGGGAGCGAGGGTCTAGTTTTGACAGTCAGGAGACAGATGTCAGAGACTCTCGCATTAACCAGCCTCACAGCCTCGCTGTCACAACCATCAGTGACACGCTCTCTCTGTACTGCGTCTCTCCCTTCCTCTACTTCCTCTCTCAGTGCAGCTACACAGATGCACAGAGGGGTCACGCTTCTTTATCCACTACTTCCTGTCTTCTGTCTGTCTGATGGGAGCAGACCTGACCCTGTGACATCACATGGCAGTCACACCTACCTCATCGCAGCTTATTTCTTCCTTTTAAACCTCATGAAGACTCTTGTGAACATTCCCATTTGGCACATTTAAAAATTCTGGTACCTCAAATCAAATGTTCTATTATTCGCCATCTATGATGTCCTGACCTCCTCATGTGAGCCCAGAGGTGCTTTGTTTCTAAAGGAGAGATTCAAGTGAGACAACATCTCATGAGGTGAAGTGTAACCATTTCTTGGTACACCAAGAAATCTCATTCAGGCTGCAACAGAAACAAACTGTCCAGCTGCCTCAGACAAATCAGAGGAGTCAGTTATCATCAGACCGGTGTCTGCGAAGGTCAGCAGCTGACTGCTGGGGTTGATCCCAACATCCTCAGACAACCTGACCCTGACCTCTGTGACTTATAGTGTCATGTTTCATAAATAAACTAATCATCATCAGATACTTGTTTCCATTATCAGGTATTATTATCATCAACAGCTGATTTTTTTAAATTAATAGCTTTGTCTATAAAATGTAAATTGTGAAAAATACTTGTTATAATGTCCCAGAGCCCACGGTGATGCATGGATACTGCTTGTTTCATTTGACAGCCCAAAATATTCAGTTTAATATCATGTATGACAAAGGTTTCTATTCTAGAAACTCAGACCAGCCGATGTCTGACATTACAAAATGATTCACGCTGAACAGATAATCAAACTAGCTGATTAGTTTTCTGTCAGTCAACAGACTCATGTCTCAGCTCTGCCATACGCTAATCAAACTGTCCAGCTTTGTTTGTGTATCAAGGCTCCTTTGTTGTGATTATTTATCAAAGCTGAGCTGATTAGCATCCATAATAACACCTCTGGGAATCTTCACTATCTTCTCAATTTCATCTCATCGTTACTGAACCATCAGCACTGTAAGAGTTTGGTGTTGAGGCTATACATTGCAATCTGACACACTGGCTCCATCCTCTGCTGCTTCTGTTTCCAGGCAGAGCTCATCTGCAGGTAGAAACAGCTGAGTCACCGTTGCCCTTCACGTTGTCTGTTACTGAGCAAAACGCTGCATTAAGGCAAACTATGGCGCAGATGATAGCTCACAAATAAATGATCACCTTCCATTCTGCTTCGTGATCTCACTATCATCTGTTTACTTCAGTCTTTTGTTGCAGCTTTTTTGGACTTAAAAACACTCACTGTGTATCAATCATGAAACAAGAGATGAGCTTTCTCATGACAGTGGCAGTACTGCTGGTCCTGCAGACACGAGTCAGGGTGTAGAGGAACAGATGGAGGCAGCACAGGGAGGCTGCAGGTTTTGTGACGTCCTCGAGAACAAAGCTACTGTCACTGTCACATAGAGTCTCTTAACAGGTGTGTGTGTGTGTATACATGAAAATGTGCAGGTTAATGAATAAGTAACGTTACAAAACAGTACATTTATTATTAGAAATCCCACTTTTCATTTTGTCACATCATCAGTAGATGCACACTGGACGTATAAAGAATTTGCTAACAAAGCAAAAGCTCAGTCCTTTGGGACGAAGTGCCGGGGCAGTGGCTGCCAAGCAGAGGGAGGTGTACTGAGGGCAGGACAGTGCAGCGCTGCAGAGAGGCTGCAGCACAGCTGGAGCTTTCAGAGCTGGACTAAAAATATATAAATAGTTATAAGATGTTTTTCTGTTTCATTTTCAGTATGTTTTCAGTTTCATGCACATTTCTAAAGCTGTGATAATATAAATGCAAAGACGGAAAGGAGAATTATTTTGAATTCCTATAAGCTGGTGAGTCAAACTACATTTTAGAATTAAAATAATGATCAAAGATAACAGGACGTGAATATAAATGCAATTTCCACACAGAAAATAAGACCCAGGATACAAAAAGGATAATACAGAATGCTCAAAGACATAACACTAGAAATCCTGTTATACCTCGTTCTCAGGAAGCAGTCAGGCTCTACACTGTAAAAAAAAAACCTGTAGTTTTACAGAATTTCTTTTAAAGATTTGACATATTTTTCCTGTTTCCAAAATACATGCGCATATTAATAAAATTACTAAAGTATACTGTTTCACAATCTGAACTAGCGGACTTCCCAGCACGCATTTTATGAGAGCTAAAAATGTTCAGTTTGTTTTTTCTTTACAGTATGAACACATTCATGGTGGAAACGGACTGTGGGCCTGTAATATATATTAAAGTAAGTCATGGTTAATATTTTTCATAATAATAAAAAAGATGCTAATCATAATGAAGATCAGCACTGAAGACAGTGTCTACCCCCAAACAAAGCCAGTCCTACAGGCTGTCTTACCTGTTCGGTTCAAAATGGCATCAGCAGCTGCATCTATATCTGACTCCTGTGAAATTACAGTTAAGATTCGCTAACATTACTTTCTATATTCTAAAATTATCAGTATGTTTTGTAAATATATTTATTTGTTTTAGAATTTTTATAAAAGAAAATCCCTGGGCTCTAAAGGTTAGTATCTTTTAATGTGAAAAAAACTTTAGTAAATCTTTAAAATAGATAAAATAGATTTTAAATAAATAAAGATTTCATTTAAAATTACATAAATTACAAAAAATGACACTTTTTAAAAAAAAAGATGGTTATTCTCCCTAATTTTACAGTAATATTCTGCCAAATTATTACAATTTTTGAACTTTTATTTTTTCATACACTGCAGAGTCTTATCAATGATGCTACACACCTTCCTATTACACAGGTGGTGTGTTCATTCACAAATGTTAAGAGCCACTTTAACTTAATCACTTCAGTGAAAGCAATAAAAGTGGCCTCGGAGCTCCTTGGTTAGCGCTCATGCTGAGACGCATCTAGAGACTTGTTAGTCCGAGTGGCAGTTTCACAAATAACGAATGAATAAATAATTAAAAATAATGAAACACTGTGTCATTTAACAGAGAAGCAGGTTATTCATCACACTGCAGAGCTACACCTCAGACCTCCCCTGGCCAGCTCTCTGAACTATAGCATTTGGAGGTAAAACTGAAGTGAAAGAGCCAAAGCTTGTCGCACATTTGCACGGCTACAGTTACAGCAGGTCAGGAGATGCAGGATTATACTGTATATAGCTGAAGCAGGAAGTGGAATCTTTACAACAGACTGTGGGATTTGGATAATCTAGGATTTGGGTAGAAGAGGTCTCATCACCGACTTCTTCTATGAAATGCTGCTGCGTTCCCAGGCCTCAACGATGAATATACTATATCATGTATAAGTGAAGGAACTAAAATAAGATCCAGTACTAAAATATTCATCCTTTAAGTGCAATGTTTTTACTCAGTGTTTCTGCTCTTATCTGTGTGATGTTTTTACACTTCACAGTGAATGGTTCATCTGTACTGCTGTACTTTCCACAGCAATGTCTGTGCAGATTCTCAGTCATCCAGGTCATAGTAAACTGAAAAAACTTAGAAAAAAGTCAACTGGACCTCGAGCTAGAAATCTAAGTCCACTTGATTTTTTCTACAGCAATATTTTCGGGTCATGTTTACTGCTCTGCTCTTCTGCTGTTTATGCCAAACTGCTGTTGCTTCTTCTGGCAATGTAAACATGTCTGTTTTTGTTCCACAGAGAACCTTTCCAAGGAAAGCCAAACCTGCCCCTCATCAGTGTGTAACCAAACAAACTATGTTGTCAGTAACCGGGTCAAGTCTAGGTGCCCAAATGGCTTCAGGGTAGAGACCATGAACCTGGTTTAAGTCCAGCTGGGGACCTTTGGTGGATCGACTGATCGTTTGGCCGATGACTCAGGCCGATATTAGCACTTTTAGATAATTGATCATGAAGCTGAGTAACATAAAATGTCTGAAGACACATCTGCAGGCAGCTTTATCTGTTTTTTTATTCTACAAAGTTTCTTTCTTTATTTATTTTTTACTACTTTTGAACATTTTTTAGTTTAAAACAACAAGGGGAGTGCAGAGTATAGCAAATACAATGATCATTTTTTTATCTTAAAATATTTGCAATAATTGTAATAATACAAATGATTATATTTCCATAATTCATTAGTGTTAAATAAGTGTTCATTTAAGCTCAGCAAATGTTTGTTGGTTATTATGAAATAGTTGTATTTTTTGTGAAACAAAAGAAAAACAACAACATGATTATCATTATATATATCAGTCTCCCCACTCTAAAAAGTTCTCAAGTTGTAAAAAGAATGAAACTACTAGTAATACTGACATTTACAGAACATTTTCACAACTTCTAAACCGAATGGGAAGCGTCTATGTATGGATCTGGGTCACAAAATAGATTCTCTCTAATTTCTACAGTGAAACATGACAATCCTATTAATCCAGCAGCTCTAATATGTCTTGTGTCACTACATGGTGGGCAGAAGGGCTTACAGCCGCAGGCAGATATATCTGACACCTCGAGTATGAGGAATTCGGCACAGAGCTTGAATCAGCTGTCAGACATCACACCTAATGACTGTACAGTTACAATCCATGCTCTGTACTCTCTTATCTTACACACACACACACCACAAAAGCACTGTGGACTCTACCATGAGCCCAGATACCCTCCTCAGATTTCCCGTTCAGAAATCCATCCGAGGGAAATCAGTACTGATGCACTGAGCTGGGAGCTGACAGCCGACCTCCTGACAAGCTCAGGTTAAAGTGAAAGGAGCAGTGACGCAGCTGGACATTTACCACATCACAGGAGAGAGGCACGAGACACTGAACAGGAGGCGAAACGTCAGCTTGTCAAGGTGAAAATGAAATAAAATACCAGGTTTTAACTACACTACTACATTTCACATAGATTTATGGCAGGAGTCGCATAAAAATTATATCGCGGCTCTTTTGTAGCATCTAGTGGCAGCTGACAACAGCTCTTTAAAAGAAAATCTCAAGCTGACACAATATTTCAGAGATGTGGCTTCATGTCAGAGCAGCATCTACCCACACGTCTGTAACTGTCCTCAGTGGGAAGAAGCCGCAGTTCTCACGCTGCACGTTAAAGCTAAAGTTAGCAGGTCTTACAGTCGACCACATAAACAGACCCAGCGAGAGGAGGCACAGTAAGAATAATGCTGGATGTTAGCCACACTGCAGGTTGTTTATCTGTCCAACAAATGAAGCCAATGTACAATTCTGTACTGTGTGGGCATTTAATTTCCTAGTCTGATTCTCCCTTCTTTAAAAAGGAAACTCCACCAGATTTACAGGTCTAAGACAGTCAGCAGGTCCTGGGGAGTTGGTTGCTACCTTCAAGGTAAATATTCTTTATCTCACACTGAATTTATCTGTTTTTAAAATCTAATGATTTTATGACTTATCCATTTTAATTTGCTGCCCTGTATGAATCATCTTGTAACGAGTAACAAGACATTTGAATAGGGCTTTGTAAATATAGATTATAACTTTTACATCATTATGCGGGTACAGAGAAAATGCAGGTTGATTTCTGAAGGCTGTGGTGGAAATGGCAACAACAAATTGCATGTTTGAGGAGAACTCCACAGTGAGAGGTTGTTCCACCTCCTGCTTGTCACAGACAAGGTTAACTCAGTGACGGACATGAGAGACAAGGAGGAGAGACCGAGGTGGAAATATTACACAAGATCAAAGTATCAAGCTTCTCCTCACTCAACTCTATGAGATTATCATGAGAATTACAAGGCACAGATGTTAGTCATGTTTGTGCTGCAGGACCACGGTGCACACAGATACTAAAAGGCACCGGCATGATGCCGAAGAGGAGGAGCCGCCGGGGTGTGAGAGGAAAAGCATCACAAAACTAACAAACCCTAAAATAAAATGTGGCATCAGTTCATTTCTGTCAAACCTCATTGTGATTTCAGTTTAAATAATAAGAATGTGTTTGATTGTTTGAATTTCAAATACTATGTAAAAATGACACGACAATGTCCTTCCCAGATCAACAAACGCTACCGGCGGAAGTCTCAAATTGCATTTTGGTCTGTTGAAAGGGTCGATGGCCATTAGTATGTTTCAACCATCTGTGAATCTCGTCTCATTCACGTGCTCAGATGCACAGTGTCGGCTGTATTGATCTCAGGATTTCGCCTGAAGTTCAGCACGAGTCAGGGCAGCATGTTGAACAAAAAGCCACAAACGTACTCTGTTTTATGTTGAGAACACCTCTGTTTTTGTCTGGATAGTAGATAAAATGTAAAAATGTAAATTTCTTTCACACAGAAAAATGTGTGCAAACTCAGCACACACAGTGCTTCAGGTTTGATGTATCAGATACTGTATGTTCTCGACAGTTCTTTTAACTGTGGTACCTCATATGGAGACTCACACACACACACACACACACACACACACACACCTGCCTAATCTTGTCCCTACACAAAACCGTTGGAAAGTAAAAATGAAACGCAGTGAACACTGTGGAAATGTTAACCACCTACAGGTCTGACACAGAAGCTTCATCTCAGCATCTACAGTCCATTTTGGCAGTTTACAGTTTGAAAACCTACCTCAGACAAACAGTAGTTTGTCTGAAGCCATTTTTAACTGAAGGTCAATGCTCAATAACACCTTTAAAAACCTCGCTCAGCACAGTGTGGTGGCTACTGTGGTCATTCCTGTGTGTAGGTTTTGAACTAGTAACAATAAACAGGACCTACTACGGGTTTTGAAGCTTGAGAGAGGCTCGTTGATGTCTGGGATTTTTTTTTTTTTGGAATGTTGACTTTCCCGTTTGTCTGGTTATTATAACCAAAGTGATCTTGTTACAGTATTTACATATAGTATAAAGCAGCATGTAGTAAGCACGGTATATAAGACACTAAAGAAGAGTAAAGTTGACTTGGAACCAGCTGAGACCTGTTCAAAGCTACTGGTGTAGTGCCTCGGTGTTGTAAAGTTTGCAGGTCATAAAAATGAGTCAGTGGAGTTGGGGAATGTGCCATGTTTACAAATGGCACTGGCTGAGTTATTTCAGTGGTTTAACCTGAACGATGCTAAAAGAACTCAACGAGAAAACCCAGAGAAAAGTCATCAGTTTTACCAGCAGCACATAATCCTGTTAGTACTGCAGTAAAAGGCTGAAAGATGATCCACAAGGAGGTTTATGCAAATATGTGTGTTACTATTCTCTCACACACTTCCGTTCACAGACATGTTAACTCACACATGCTAATATGAACGTGCCTGATAAGATGCAGACGGAAAACAGGGTCTCACACACACACACATAGTGGTAAAATGTGATACCAACAATTACATTAGGGTCATGTAGTTTACATCCACACCACTGATCTCAGGATACAACTGTTCCTTGCTGATTATTCTGCATATTCTTTATTTAGATTAACAACTTAGGCTGATTGTTGCAGCCATAAAAGATCAGAAAATACTGAAAAATGGACCAGAACTGACTTGAACTTTACCTGACCACCAGTCCAAAACCCAAAGATCTTTGAATGACTATCATCCAGCATATGATAAACAAACAAACACAGGCTAACTTGAACAAAGTGAAGCATTCAGCGGCTTATGAGCCAGATATTTCCCTCAGGAGCTGGTAGAGACCAAAAACAGAGCTAAAAAAAAGGAGTGCAGATTAGACATGCATTCATCATAAACATGACACCAAATGGATGATAATACCATTAATGTCGCTGTGTGACTGCTGGATGTGTAAACAATCTGCAGTTTGCCAACAAGTTCACGTCAGTGTAGTGCTCACAGGTTGTTTTGGTTGCCCCCATGTAGCCGAAGAGCCAGTTACTGCTGGTTTAAAGGTACATGAACAAGCCGAGGGTGGTGGGGAGTAAGTGTGTTGAACGGTACCTGAAGCAGACGGTGTGCCAGTCACTGTTGAGGGCCTGGAGGTACTGCTCATCATAGATCCTCTGTTTGCATCCCGCACACACAGGCAAACTTCCTCCAGCTGTAACAACAGTACAGTACTTTTGAGTGTGACCAGAACAAAGCACAAGCTTAGGGGTGATCGTGCCTTTACGGCTGCTGCTCCCAAATTATGGAATGATTTACCACTGCCTATCAGACAAGCCTCTTCTTTGCCTGTTTTTAAGTCCCTTTTAAAAACTCATTTATTCTCGGTGGCATTTTGATATTGTATATTGGTGTTGATTGTATTTGTAAGTTGTGTTTATTTTTAATGTATATTCTTATTTACACTGTACAGCACTTTGGTCGACCCTGGTTGTTTTTAGTGCTTTATAAATAAAGTTGGAATGGAATACAGTGACTCATGTTATAGCTCAGTTGATAACAGTTTGATCAGATGTAATAATCAGTGTGTGTTAGCATGTGAGCGTCACCGCTGTCCTTATTCCACATAAATCACCAGCGCTGGTTATCGATCTAAACAAACCCACAGTGTCTCTGAAATCCTACATGCAAACGTTCGGGGATTTCCCTAGAGAAAGGCACGCCTGGGATTTGAACCCAAGCACAGCGGTTTACTAAGCCACACCAGCAAGACAGCAGACACTTTTTTTTGGTTTGTTTTAAGGCTGAACCAATCCATTTGGGAACAGAACGCAGGAACAAGATTTGAGTGTCACTGGAAGAAAAGATGGAATAATTTATTTTGCAATGCATTAAAGGGAGAGCAGCAACGAGTGTCTCGAGGAAGGACTAGGTGGCTGCAAACTGCAAACATTAGATTCTAGTACTAACAGTAGATACCACTGTTGCTGCAGTTCATTTGCCTAAGAACACAACACCTTTCAAATCCTGAGCACTTTGTCACACAAGACTTGCAGTGAGTCCAAGCTGTCAGCTTTTCAACACACAGCGGATATTGTTAACTTGCATGTGTAGGAATCATAGATTATGTTGCTATGACAACGCAATTACCAACAGGGGACACTGCAAAGTTGTGCAAGATGATTATTGACAATACATCTGTGTTTCTGCAACTAAATGGGAAGAATCAATCACATACTATATGAACAGCACAAGGCCGGGATACAGCAGTGCAGGATCTCAGTGTAAAAACGACTTTAATCTGTCCACGCTCTGCCTACTGCAACAAAACATCTGGATATCGGTGCCAGTGTATTGATGAAGAGCGTTGCAGCTTCCAGTCCCTCTATGTAAGCCTAATGGTAGAGGTTTTGTGTGGTCAGCTTGTTTCTGTACTGTCTGAGTGAAGAGCCCTGCTGTAGTAGTTTTATTGATCAGATTGGCTAAGAGGCAGAGCTGGGTCATGTTAATGCCTCTTCCTTCCTTTCACCTCTTTATTAATTAATATTTTTCAACTTGTCTCTTTATTATGAAGCATTTTTCTCCCTGATAGTTGTTTCCTCTTGACCTCTCCTGTCTGAAAGAAGACACATACCTCATGGCCAACACACATGCACTGTTTAACCAGCACAGGTGTAGGAATATGTGCCCCACCCCTCCTCATTCCAGATAACTCAGTAATGCAAAGTGAGTCATCACGTAAAAGGTCTATTGTTAGGTTCAGTGAAACTGACTGGTGCAGCCACACTGTGCAGTTTCTCATGAACTATACATAACATCACTCTTAATGCAGAAATGAACCAAAATATTAATGGTGCGGCACAGCAGTTCCCAGTTCAACAAAAAGCTCATCTCTAAATAACTGTGTGACCTTTTGTTGGCTTTCCTCTGCATCTCATGACCCCTCAAATTAAATTTATCTCCATGTTCGGGAGATATCGACCCCTGGCTGGGAAGCACTGTCCCAGAGGATCTTCTCTATTCTTTTTTTATCTAATTAAACTGCTGTTATCACATTGTGATTTTAGTAACTCTCCACTGTTCATGCGCAAAGAGAGTTTGGGGAGATTTTAATATCCAACAATCAAAATGCCCCTATTATACTGTTAATGTAAGTTCAACTTTGTTCGACTTTCATATCTTGGACAAGGCTGTAACTTTAAAAAAGGGTGTATTTTTGCATAAATCATCCCAGACAGGCCTCATTTGACTTTATCAGTGTAACAACCTGTTCATAAGCAGAGTGTCTGCTTGCAAATGAAGAGAGTGAGGGTGAGCACTACATAGGTCTACAAACATGATGGGAGAGAAAACATGGCTTCAGTTGCTGCACAATAAGGACACCCAGCCTGACGCTCCCTGCACATACATCAGTGCTACATCATCAGCTATTTATTACTGACAATAACGACACCAAAACTGAAAAAATATCGCAATGCATTTTTGTCAGGGGGCCGTTTTAGGTGGAGCGTCCTCTGTGTTTTGAGCAGCAAAGGATGCGGCGCTGTCTCTGCACCTCCCGCCCCGCCGCCGCATGCAGCCAGCGGCTACAAACGCCCCGCAGCTCCTCACCTTCCTCCTCTCCCATGCGTTCGTCCTTCCAGGTGCAGCAGAGCAGCATCAACCTCATTCACTTTCCGACACTGAGCTCCGGGAGAGAGCCAGCCGCCTATGGTCGACAGATAACCGGTGCCCGACCACCACCGCAGCCCGCCCGGCGTCCTGTTGCTGTGCGTCGGTCGCTCCCACACAGCTTCCTCCTGTCCGCACGTTTCTGCGGCGCTTCATTCAAGAGAGCTTTGGACCAATGAAGGTGCTGAGCCAGGGAGAGGACGATACGAGCCAGCCAACCAGAAACACTGCCTGGTTAATAAATACATTTCTCCGGAGGAGGGGTCAAGAAGACGGTGCAGTAAACCCCACTGATTACAGATGAACTGACATTCATATTTGTTGAAACGTGAAATGCTGGAGTGCGCACTGTAAGCAACTAAAAGAGTCAGCTGAAGTGTAAAATCTTTCAGTGCAGGCCAGCTAAACATGTAACATATTAAACAAATAGACTATGGAGTACAGAATGAATTATATGGCCAAGTATGTTTACACACACGGAATTTGTTTCCCGTACAGAACCGATGGCTTTAACCATCGGGGGGATTCAGTGTCTTGCCCAAGGACACTTCGACTGCCGGTACCGAGACTCGAACCTCCAACCTTGGGGTTGGAATACGACTGCTCCACCCACCGCACCACGGTCGCCCGAAGTAAACAACTCTTGATAACACAGTGTCCCAGGACACAATGGCCCCAAAAGTCTCTGATGGTAACTTCATTCTGGACCAGATGTTTTGTCTTGAACTGAAATATTATTCTGATTAGGCTAAATTGGGTGTGTCATTTTGTTTAAATACACTCTGTATACCAGCACAGGAACATATTTAAGCATTAATCTGCAGTTCAGCGGTAAACTCGGGTATTTTTGGGACATTGTAATCTTAAAGCATCCGCTGAGGACACAACAGTGTGACTTACTTTTACAGGATGTGGATCAGGGGTCAGTGCCTCTCCCAGGACACCTCCAGTGCACAGCGGCATGGGTTTATTATTTCCACCTGGCACAACAGGAACAGTGTGTGTAGTCACCACACTGGGGCACTGGCAAATGGCTGGCCATAATCTGGGGTTTGTTTTCATTTCAAAGATGAACTCTTTCATATCATATACATACCAGCTCTTACATTGCACTAAATCTGGTGGTCCCTAGTGAATTTTGCCCAGTGGGGGAGACAAAAAAGATCTGGCAGAACCAAGATGCCCCTGCACTCCCAAGCAGTCAGGCCTGCTACCAGACTATTATCTCTATGTGATACTGTATGTGGCTTCCAGTAAACGGACCCAGCAGGGCACTGCAGACCAGCTCTATGGACACGATGCTGCTGCTTTGCAGTGAACTAAGACAGAGAAATACCACACAGGGAGACCTGCGTTCTTTAAACATGTTTATTTTGTTATTTATTAAAGCCAATAAAATGCCAGGATATCTGGGAAAAAGTCACATGTGTCTCGTGGAAATATAAAAAGTGCAAAACCACACTGTTCCTCCATGTAAAACAGTTTTAAATAAAGATGAAGAGTATCCCACGGCACAGAAGACCAGGTCTGCCCCAGCGAGGCTCAGCTCTTACAAAAGATCGGGTGACAGAACTGAGGCCAGCTAACATCAAATTAGTACAAAATACAGTACACAATTACAGAAAGAGATGGAGTCACTTGGAGAAAGCGCTCATGAACCTCTGGTTAACCTCTGGTTAAAGCTATGACTCAAAGCGTGGTGCAAACAAACTTGAATAATCATGTAATAACCATTTGGCCATAAATGTAAATAACTGCTACAATAAGGCTAAACATTTGAAGCAGACTAAAGCATGCTATCCGAGAATTTAGGACAGCGACGCTTCAGTAAACATCCATACATACATCACGTATAAGGCAGAGTAGCATTTGAATGATATTTTAATTCACTTCTCATGGTTCTTAAACATCCTGTAATGAATCTAATGCTTTTTGTTTGTCTTCAGTATACTGTTCTTCAGAGCAAACATTGCTCTTCATACATCACAAGTTTGACAACATTAAAAATGCTGAGAAAACTGAACTACGTAGCATCTAGAATCAGCAAAGTCGCTGAGAGCAGATGGGTTGGCCGGAGCCCCGATTCCCGCTGCTTTCTACCCAACAGGCCTAAAAATAGCAGCAGAGGAGATGGGGGAGCCAGAACCAATGCTGGGATTGGTGAGATTTCATCAGTTTAAGGGCAAACCCTGACCAAACCCACTGGAGAGGTGGCAAGCTCTGCGCAGCGAAGTGTGACAGTGTGGGCTGTGACACTGAGGACAGGTCTCCATGCTTTAGAAAAGATATCATTTATAGGTCACATTGGGAGCTGACAGGTCAGACAGTCTTTTGCACAACAGTACAACCACATACCCAAACAACCCACACACAACACACACACACACTGCAACACAAGCACCTTCTTTGTATTTTAAGTAGGGTGGTACAGTACGGGGAATTAAAGCTGATTAACTTGACCATATAAATGATTAAAGGCACACTATCAATAACATACGTCAGAATGTGCACAAAATTCTGGGTCGGTGGGTTGTGTAAAACAGACACTGAAGTCAAGTAAAAAAAACATCTTTACATGTGTTTTCTAATGGGGGTTTGTTTGCATATAAAATGTACATTCTAGATAATGCAGTAGCACCATGGTTTCTTGAGATCACACTGGATCTCAGATCCTTTACTTCCTCCTCCCACAGTATTTGCCCTGGCATCCTGCAACTCCACCTGCAGCAGAGACCATCAGAACTACAGTTTAAATACCCAGTGTTTTGAATACTGTAGCAGGATTCTGTCTCTATGTCTTTACCTCCATAGAATCCTCCTACTCCTCCTGTGCCACCAAGGAAACCCTGCAATGGACCGTACTTGGCTGCTTTGGCTGTAGAACAGCAAACAGAAAAAAAAGAGTTATTTACTTTAACCAGAGGTACTCTTCTGGTGTACACATGCATGGCAGAGTGCAGTTTATGACTAGTGGATGTATGGTGTTATGGTGTTTGACCAGAGCTTCTATTCACCAACACAAGCAAGGACATGAAACCAAGTGGTTGCCAAACTAAATGCTAAAATGGCAGGTACAGGATAACTCGCACAAGTGAATGTTCAGTTCTTGGTGTTTTATGGCGGTTGGCAACCAACAAAATGGTGGCGCATTACTGCCACCAACTGGACTGGAGTATGGATCGGGAAGCTAACATTTAGAGTCCAGAGTTGTACAGAGTTTCTGTACAAACACCTTTCTTTTCTTTTCACTGCCGGAAAGATGTTGCCATGTCACAATTTTTGATCCAGGAAAATGTTGCGTAATTGTGAGATGTTTTGCGTTGCGGACCGATGTAGCTACTGTATTATACATTTAGTTGTAAGACTGGGTTGGAAAAACAGTCAGCTGTGGACAAGAAACATCCTGACACACCAAATTATGTTGGTTAACATATCATTGTGTGTCTGTTGATGCACAATCATGGCTAAATTGGGTTTTATGAACTGTAAAATGTGGTCAGCTAAGAAAGCAGACGCGCGTTCCTTGAAATAATCCCACCAGCAGTAATCTCCTGTGTTCGGGAAAATGCAGATTACTGTGTGTTCGACAAACTTGTTGTGCCGTGCCATCTGCACTGATAAGCGCTCACAGCACCAACCCACGCTCCACCCTTTTCCCATCTCATCCAACTAATCCTACAGGTTGCCGTCCTCTGCCAAAGAGCAGTCCATGAGTGAAATATCAGATTTTTCCATCACTGAAACAATTTATGATTCCCTCATTTTTGGGGGGTGCATGAAGAGATGTGAGAACATTTGGTTATTTGGTACCTTGTTGAGGAGTCAGTGGGGCTGGTACATATCCGCCTGTAGAACATAAAGACACAAACAAATGAGAGATGAGTTGGTGCCAGCAGACTAACACTAAGATGCAACCACTTTGGATCTGTCACCCTGGTTGATGTCCTTCTTCTGGCCAGGGTGTGGTAGGAATAAACTGTTGATATTAGAGTATCATGGAAGGCACTTAGATCTGGTGCTGAGAGGTCTGATCCAAAGATGCTCTCAATGTGTTTAAGTGACCGGATTTTTACACCAACAGTATTTCTTTCCTGTCTGCATATTTATTTGCAAACATAAAGAAATACAATCTTATTTGAAACATGGTAGAGAGAAAACTCAGTTTTGCCCAGTATAGAACAAATTTTAATAAAGTAAGCTCTGACACAGACCGCATTTATTTTGCAAAAGGGCAAAGAAAGAAAATCAATATTATTTTCATTAACACCGATATCTATAGTAATCCAATTAATCTCTCTGTAGTTATGTGCGCAGAGATGACAAATGCAGGTCGTTCAGACCCTCATGAAGGCTTCATGCTGAAACACGTTGGTCTTCTCATTAAAGTTGCTCAAAACACTACGAGTGTTGCTGGACTTAGTTCCCTCATGCAAAGGCAGCCTCGTGTATCAACAGTGAGAGTGAGAAATTATAACTAAAACTAGAATCACCGCTTTGCGGTTGTATGCTTCCACCAACTGGTCAAATTCACTGGGACAGAAGTGAGGTCACTGACCTTTGACCACAAGAATCTAATCAGTTGATCCTTGAGTCCAAGTGAGTGGACATTTGTACCAAGTTTGAAGAAATTCCCTCAAGGTGTTCTTGACATGCAGTATCTCGTTCACAAGAATTGTACAGACAGATTTAGCACTAGTACCTGGGTAGTACTGCTGGGGATAGCCACCAAAACCAGGAGGACCTGGAAAATTAAAACACGGTTAACAACGAGACTCAGTAGACGCACTGACAGGACATGGTCATATGTGTGTAAATCAACAATATGAACTGGATCATTAAATAGTTTAAAAAATATATAGATACAGATCATATAATTGTCTGTTTGGCAAACCTCACTGTTAGAACAACTGTGCTTGTAAACGGGAGTTATTAAGCCATCTGTAGCATTTCACACAGACAGACATTGTAACTCGAGACAGCAGGAGGAGGATTAGGGCTGCTGCTGTGTGATTGCACTCATTCCTGTTGATGTGATGCTGCATGTGTGCCACAATAGTTTTAACCAAATCATTTTTAGTAAGAACTAAATTCAGAGTATAAAGCAGGGGGAGGCTGAGCTGTTCCTCACCTGGCTGAAATCCACCACCAGGACCGAGATTTCCGTAACCTGTTCAAATGTATAAGCCAAAAAAAAAGTATAATGATGTACAGTAAACATGATTTATTGTCAGTTTTTTTGTTTCCACAGCTATAGTATGTTCTCTTCACCTCCTGAAGTGAAATGCAGCCAGTGGTACAGTGGCCCACTCTCCAGGGCCTGGGTTATCTTCATCTACATTATTATTAACATTAATCAGTCTCCATCAGGACATGTGTTGCTGACAAGGTCCATTCACAAACTCCTAACAGTACTGTAACAGTGCAGGGATCTTTGGTGAAGCTGGGTTTATTAGCATTTTTGGTTATATAACTGGCATGGCTGATGTTAAAGTAACTCAACTCATAGGTCCATTTTCTTTATGACTTCTCAGTCTCTCATGCAAAATAGTAAATAGATTATGCTGCACTGCAAAGGATCCTTCAGTATAATACAGTAAACTTTAGTCATTTAAGACCACATGGAATGCAATTTAATACTTTCTTTATGGAGCATGTATAAAGTGAAGAGAATTGGACCTAACACAGAGCCTTGTGGAACGCTGTGACAAACTACCCACCCAAAACTCCCACTACCCCATAGAGACTGTGTCTGCCCCCTGCCCACCTAAATTATATAAATCAAGAATCAACTCCAGAGGAGTTCATTTATAAGAACCTAATTAAAATTAAGATGACTCCTCTTATAGTAGAAAGTAACAGGACAATCAAATGTGGACTATTAAATATCAGATCTCTCTCATCTAAATCTCTGTTAGTGAATGATTTGATAAGTGAACATCACATTGACTTATTGTGTCTTACTGAACCATGGTTACAGCAGGAAGAATATGTCAGCCTAAATGAATCCACTCCACCTAGTCACAGTAACTGTCACATCCCTCGAAACACAGGCCGAGGTGGTGGCGTGGCAGCGATCTTTGACTCAAGCCTATTAATCAACTCTAGACCTAAACATAGTTATAACTCATTTGAAAGTCTCACCCTGAGTCTCTCACACCCAAACTGGAAAACTCAAAAGCCTGTTCTGTTTGTTATTGTATGCCGTCTACCTGCTCCTTATTCAGAGTTTTTAAGTGAATTCTCAGACTTTCTGTCTGATTTAGTGCTTAGTACAGATAAAATAATCATAGTAGGCGACTTTAATATTCATGTAGATGCTGACAATGACAGCCTCAACAATGCATTCTGTTCATTATTAGACTCAGTTGACTTCTCTCAAACTGTAAATAAACCCACTCACTGTTTTAATCACACTCTTGATCTTGTTCTGACATATGGCATCGAAACTGAACACTTAATAGTTTTTCCTCAAGACATGCACTCTCACTCTCACTCTCGCACTCGCACACTCTCTCGCGCTCTCACGCTATCATGGTCTCTCGCTCTCATGCACTCTCACTCACACTCTCGCGCTCTCACTCGCTCTCTCTCGCACTCGGCACACTCACACTCACACTCACACTCTCATACTCACTCTCACACTCCCACACGCACGCTCTCGATTCCGCTCCCGCTCCCACTCCCACTCCCACTTGCTCACGCTCACGCTCACGCTCTCGGTCCTGCTCCCGCTCGCGCCCGCACTCTCACTCTCCCGCTCTTGCTCTCGGGCTCGCACGCGCACGCTTACTCACACGCTCACGATCTCGGTTCTGCTCCCACGCCCACGCACACGCTCCCGGTCCAGCTCGCGCTCGCACGCTCACGCTCTCGCTCTCGGTCCCGCACCCGCACTCGCACGCTCACACTCTTGGTCCTGCTCGCGCTCTTGCTCTCACTCCCACTCTCACTCCTCCACGCGCACGCTCTCACGCCCGCACTCCCACGTGCACGCTCACGCTCTCGGTCCCGCTTCCAAGCGCACGCTCTCGGTCCTGCTCCCACTCCCACTTGCACGCCCTCTCGCACTCTCTCTCGCACTCGGCACACTCCCACTCTCACTCTCACTCTCACTCCCCCACGCGCACGCTCCCGGTCCCACTCCCGTTCGCGCTCGCTCTCGCACTCTCCCAGTCCCACTCGCACGCTCACGCTCTCGGTCCCGCTCCCACGCGCACGCTCTTGGTCCCGCTCCCACTCCCACTTGCACGCCCTCTCGCACTCTCTCTTGCACTTGGCACACTCCCACTCTCACTCTCACACTCCCACTCTCACTCCCACTCCCCCATGCGCACGCTCCCGGTCCCACTCCCGGTCGCGCTCGCTCTCGCACTCTCCCAGTCCCACTCGCACGCTCCCGCTCTCGGTCCCGCTCGCACGCGCACGCTCTCGGTCCCGCTCCCGCTCTCACTCTCTCAGTCCCGCTCCCGCTCTCGCTCTCTCAGTCCCGCTCCCGCTCTCGCTCTCTCAGTCCCGCTCCCGCTCTCGTCCCGCTCCCGCTCTCACTCTCACTCCCACTCTCACTCCCCCACGCGCACGCTCCCAGTTCCACTCGCACGCTCTCGCTCTCGGTCCCGCTCCCACACACACACTCTCGGTCCCGCTCCCACTCCCACTTGCACGACCTCTCACTCTCACTCTCACTCTCACTCCCACTCCCACACGCTCCCGGTCCCGCTCCTGTTCGCGCTCGCTCTCGCACCTGCACTCCCACGCGCACGCTCCCGGTCCCACTCGCGCTCGCCCGCTCTCACTCTCGGTCCCGCGCCCGCACTCGCTCTTGATCTCGGTCCCGCTCCCACTCCCACGCTTGCACGTTCACTCACACGCTCAAGCTCACGCTCTTGCTCCCACTCTCACGCTCTCGCACTCGCATGTTCACACTCATTCGTACTCGCATGCGCAACCTCACGCTCTCGCGAAATAATTAAATTAACATGACCTGGGTAAGTGGCAGAAACTGGGTGGTGGTTTAGCTAATTTAAAATGATGAATTTATTCAAGTTCATGCTAAAAATCGACATAGTCCATTAATTTATAAGCTAATAAGCTTCAAACTACTTGGGTTAGCAGTAGCGGCTGAATTTGCACCACGTCTAAAGACGACAGGAACAATTTATTACCTGGAGGAATTCAAAAACTATTTAATGAAAGGGAAGGGGGATACAATTTAAGGGTTCAGTTAAATTTAAAAATTCATGCTATACGCACAACCAAAAAAAAAGATTTTGTATTTCCATAAGTGGGGTAAAACTATGGAATAATTTAAGTGTGGACATTAAAAAATAGTAATAGAATTGACAAGTTTAAACATAAATATAAAGGTATCTGTCAATCAAGATATATGCAAGAACAGGCTCAATGATTAATTATATGGACAATTGTGGGTGTGGTGTACACTTTGTAATAATTCTTTAGTATATTTCTTGGAATTATGTAAGAATGTTAACACTGTCATATATATATATATATTTTTTTAGTATAATACTTGTGTGGGTAGAAGTGAATCATTTACTGCTTGCAAACCAACGATGGTAAGATGATGTCATGGGGTAGGACTGGATAAGTCTGACTTCTTCCTACTCCATTCAAGCATGTACTAGGTATAAGCAAATTGATATTGGATTATGTGTAAAATTATGTGTGTTGATACATTTGCAGATCAGATTAGATTTTAAATGTAAAAAAAAAATCCATAGATATGTTACAACACATAGAGTATACACTGGCCTGTGATGCTACCTGGTTTGGGTGGTTTAGCTCCAGCACCAACACCTCCCAGTCCGACTGCAGAGGGATACGTCAGCCCACCTGTCACAACAGACAGAAGACAGACTTGGATGTGGTGATAAAGACCCTTTAATAGTACACCTGCAGCTGTGCTGCACAGGATGGTAAGTCAGATAAAGAAAGGCTAGAAAGCCTCGGCCTTCACTAAAACAGCCACTGATTTCCCTTATCTACTCTAAGTAACCGGCTCATTCCTGACACTGCATACTCCGCCCCACCAGAAACCTAGCAGTGTGCTGGCCAATTTCCTGTACAGGAAGTGCAATGTGATGACATCTACTGACCAATGTTCCTGACCAGCTGTCACTTTGAGCACTGGACAGAACGTCTTTGTTATTTTTTGAAGTCAGGGGAACATTAGTGTTATCATCACTGCTGCCCGCCTCTTCCCCTCTTGTACATACCCTGTCCATAACCATGATGATATGGACTGTATCCCCCTGAATTGTGATGACAGAGAAAAGAAGTTTATTGTCTGGTGAGTTTTCACATTCTTACAGTTTGAGGCTGGGACTCATCCAAGAAATGCCAATAATAAAAATTTGTACAGTGACTAAAATATAATTACTTCATTAACGAACACCTTCAGTATATGTCTAGTGTCTGTAAGTTCATATGTAGTATTTCTCATGTTAAATGAAGTGTAGTTGCGTCCTAACCAAAATAACCTCCTCCTGTCAGTGGGATTCCTGCTCCACCCACAGCTACAAAAAAAGCACAACACAAAAGTGTATGAGACAACAAACATCCCATAAAAACTGAAATATACAAGAAGAAAGCAGTCTTTGGATCAACTTTGGATGGAGCGGTTTGTTTAAAGCAGGAATACCTGGAGGTTTCAAAGGCTTCGCTCCAGGCAAAGTTCCAACTCCAGTGCCGACACCTGTACCGTAAGGCAATAATGGCAATAATCAAGCAAGCAAGGAAAGAAGTAATACTCACTGTAATTTAAGCCAATTCAATAAGCATTAAATAAAAAATATAGGGATCCTGTCTCCAAGAGTTGCAGCAAATCCACCCCCAACTCCAATAGCTAAGGAGTAAACATGTTAGAAGACTGCATGTGCAAGCATACACAGAGGAGCTCCCATTATGATGAGGAATAAATGTGTTTCTATTTCTACTCTGTTAGACTGGCATTACTGACTTCTTAAAAACACTGCACTAGGAATTTAACAATTGTTTCACCAAATTAAAAGACATCTTATTACTTGGAAACCAATATTAATCTAAAAGTTTTCTTAGACCTGAAGCCACAAATTCATTAGATCTGTCATCTGATTCTGCTGAATAAATGCACATAGAGTTTAGGTGCTAGCATCATAACTACAGATTACTAGTTTGTTTTCTCCATTCAAAAATTAAACTAAACCAAATTCTAACCTGAACCCTAAAACCAAGTCTTAACCATCAACAAGGTGTTTCAGAAAGTACATCTTGGACTTTATCTTATGTCCACTGCAGGTAAAATAGTGCAGAACAGCCAAAGATACTGTAAGTACTGTGAACGTGCAGAAGCACAGAATCAATGACTTGGCAGAGAAAGGCTTGATGCAGCTTTTCCTCACAGATTAACTGCCAGATTTATCGATCCAAGTTGACTCATTAACTGTCCAGACAGGATGTGCATGCTAAGATAAATCAAGCCTGAGAGCAATCTACAGTATAACACTGAACATGATTATACTGTAAAAGGTATATTGATAACATCATTAATATATTTTGATTCTAAAATAACAAGGCTTCACAGAGCTAAGATGCTGTTTGTGATGCTTTACAAATTGCTTTACAAAAGTAATGAGTAAGATCAACGCCGAACATAATGTACAAATAAATCACATGATTCATGGTAACAACATTTATCATAATTCATCAGAATTATTAGTCATCTTTACCTGGTACCAGTGGTTTAGGTGCTTTGACACCTGGGCCACCACCTAAAAAAGGCAATACTTAGTATTATCACTCTCACAGACTGGAGAGAGAAACAACCATGGCTGTTGTGTTTGTCTCCACTGTGTGGTCAAATGTGTGTGTCGCATCCCGTTCAGTATCAGCAAAGCATGGCTTGAGCACTAAAAGCAACATGGGGTTCTTAAATGAACCAAAGTATAGATATTGGCCTACCTGCAGGCTGTTGGACTCCTGTTGCACCTAAAAGAGAGAAGAGAGTGTTACTGTGCATCTAATATCTAACATTCCCTATTGCAAAATACACAAACAGCAAACATACAACAGAAAGAGCATATTTACACTGTTGGAAAAGATCTTGTTTATATATTTATTTATTACATTTTTATTTGTTTAGGGACAAGTATATAGCATGAACCAATGCTACGCACCACAGCATTTATAGTCTAAGCTAGTTTGCAAAACCCGTCCCTAGATGGCCAAAATGATGTCAGAACTAGAAACTATGGTCTAAGAAGCAAGAAGGCTAGAAGTAAATGACAACAACATGCACCCAAATACAATGGCAAACACTGTACACAGTATTAACACTAAGAGTTGGTTTACCTAGTAATTGTATCATATTTATAAAACTCAACTGCAACTACATTAATAAAATAGATTTTTAAAATTTTGAAAATAGTGTGTAGATTTGTTTATTGTATTGTTGTGTAAACGCATTTAAATTGATGATCATTTTCTAAAGCTTAATAATGATAAAATAGATCTCCTTATTTATTGTACGCCACTTCCTTGTTTCAAAACTAATGGAGACAGTCTTTAGAGTCGTGGCTCCTACACTTTGGAACTCCCTCTGGTTGAAGGATGCCTTTAAAAAAAAACAGCTCATGGCTCGTCTTTTCTGAGAGCGATCTTAATGACCACAGACAGAAAAACAGATTGTTTACACTCACTAGGTTGACCTGGCCTGCACCAACTAAAAAGACATGCAGAGGTTACATCAGATAACATCCAGCATAAAATATGTTAACTGACAAAGGAAGGGAGCAATCTCAAATGAGCGAGAGTTAACCACATTTGGTACAAATCCAACACAATATGTGATTTGATTAATGGCACATAATCAATACAAGTGCGAAAGAAACTGCTCTTACCATCAAGGGGTGGTCCAACACCTGTTCCACCTTTGACACATGCATCAAGTCACTTAAAGCTCTGTCACATATCAAATGTCTAAATAAATAATAGACTGTTGAGTATTAAAAAAACTTATTTCACATATTTACCAATACTTGTGCCAGCTGTAAAATAAAAACAGGATCATAAAGTCAAGCTATGTACAATTTGTCATAGTACCATATAAGTAAAAAAACAAGTTGATATGTACTACTCACCACTAGGCTGAATAATTCCACCAGCAACTGTCAAAACAGGCAGGAATAAAACAAATACAATTAGAACATGTTGAGACAAAACACATAATTAAATGAAGCAGCTGATATATGTGCACTCAGTTTGAACCTACCGCCTGCTTTGACACATCCACCACAAGAGTGCAAAATGGAAAAAAGAATAAAAATGGCAAAATTAGTCAAAAGAATAAAATGTTTACTTACTTGATTTGTTTGGTTTTATTACATTAATACTAATGAAATATACTAAACAGTTGCTGTTAATGATGAAACTGTTGGTCTTGAATGTTGGAAAAGGAAGGGGATAACTAAGAAGAATTAAATGCAAGACATACTTATTTCAAAATAACATTTAACATGAGGAGAACACTGTGTCAAGACGACTGAAAAGTAACATTCTATAGCAGAGGTATCACAGATCTTATAGAGTGCCATAAGAATTTTTAGGTCCCTTCATTTTTTGCACATGTTATTGTGTTTCAGACAGAATTTTAAATGGGTGCAACTCTGAACTTGAATCTACACTCAGTAACCCATAATGACAAAGCAAACTTTGGGTCACTCCACACGTTCTCTGGGGTTTTAGTTTGGGTCTTATGCTGAAGACACTCCACTGTCTTGGCTGTGTTTCAGGTCACTGTCATGCTGAAAGGTGAACTGTCACCACAGTCTCAGGTCCCTGTACTCTGGGGCAGGTTTGGCTGCATTCATCCTACTCTCAGTTCTGACCAGTCTCCATGTCCTTGCTGCTGAGAAGTTCCCCATAGCATTGATGCTGCCACCACTATGCCTCACTGTAGGGATGGTAGTAGTTAGGTAATGAATGAGCAGTGTGGCTGGTGTTCACCAGACATAGTACCTGGAGTTCTGCCCAACTATTGCTGTTGCTACTGGATACCTGAATTTCACTCAGGATCAATAACGTATCAATCTATGCTCTAAAAGTCCTTTGATTGCAGTTTATCAGACTCAAGGCGCCCATTCCCAATCCACTCCATTTAGCTTAGCCTTAAACCTCAGTTTTGCATGCTGATGTGTAGGCGCTAGGGCAAAATTCCCTTTGTTGTATTTAGCCCTTTAGGTTAAGTACAACCAAAGTTATTTGCTGTCAATGTTCCTTCAAACATGTTCACCGACATTCCCTGGTATCAGAGGCATGTTCTTTTCCTTGAATCTCCTTATTTACTGCCTATAGCCTATGTAAGCAAAATCTCCACAGCTGAGAAAGATTCAAAATTTCTGACAACTTGCCACACCTGTGTATCTGATCACTGTTGTTAACTACTGATGATGTATAGGGGTCTAGAAAGGGTGTCCCATTATATAAGGGGATATTTCAATCAGCATCTTTTAGCTCTGTTTTGAGGGGTAGGTGTAAAAAATAAGAAATGTGATTAAGCACAATAAAATGTGTAAGAGGTGAAGGGATCTGAATACTTTCTGAAGTGACTGGACGTACCCAACGATTTAAAACTGTAGATAAAATGTCAGTATTATCATTTCATGGCACTGATTTTCCAACACATGTGAAAAGTATTCATATTGTCAAAGCAAACAAGTAAAATCTGAGAGCCGTGACCTTCCATGTATCGCTACCTTCTCAATGTCTTTTCACTTACATCTATGATATGCATGAATGTAATTTATCAAGCACAATAAGCTGTTAGTACAAAAGAAAGGAGTGCACAAGACAATACCGCTGTTGAGAAACAGCGCCAATCTGTGGCGACAAATGAAATAAGAATGGGGGAATGTCATGGGCCATACCACAGATTATGGTCATGCAAAATGCAGGTCTTACTGGGCTGTGGGACCCCTGGGGCCTTACCAATTGCAGCAATAGGTGTGGGCCCTGCCAAAAGACAATAGGTTGCAGTTTCATCCATGTATTTTAAGCAGCCTCAGAGTGAGAGAGACCAGAAACAGCAGAAGCTAGAAGGTGGACCTTGATACTGCCATAGCTGTGAGGCTGTAAGCTAAAGGCAGTCAATAGCTGGTAGCACTTGTGATTGTTATGGAAATATGAACAAGTCAAGAACACAAGATCTGCCTTTTGTGGTGTTTAATTGTAAAGCTTTCATGAAATCACTCAGTGCATACAGAAAGCAAAAGGTCTCTGCGGGCAAAGAGCAAAGTCTGGCATATGCACTCATTAGTTATAATTTTTTTATGAAGAATGTAGACAGCAAGATATCATTGTGTGAGGAACACTGTGGTCTGTATACCCTCTGCCATATACTGATATCAGGTCACCAGACGAGCAACATATGGAGGAATACGTATATGGCCAACACAAAAATATAAACTCACCTCTCTCTGCTGTGAGTCTGGACAATAGTTTAATGGTTAAACATGATAAACATGATACTGGTTACTGTTTAACCACTATCAAACATGAAAAGCATATTTTGATTGACATTACATTTGATTTAAACATGATTTGGTAAAATTTCTACCATTTCCTCCACACAATACAAACGACATGAGTTTAGTGGGCAGGAAATGGGCAAAAAAATGTAGAGAGGATCAGTGATGGCACAGAACTGGTGCAGTCAATCCAAGGTGGTGCCAAAAGTAATATGGCATGATGCGTTACCTGTCTCTGTATCAGAGCCTGCTAATCCAGGTCGGGTAGTTGGTTGTGTAAAGTACTGTAATGTAATGTACTGTGCCAGCTTGTGACTCATGCATTACATACACTCACAGAGGCAATCTTCCATGAACACGCGAAATTGAGACTTGCCGAACGTTTTAAACCTGTGCCATCATTTCATAACACTCATCCAAATTCTGAATATATTTCCTGAATCTTCAGAGACTCGTCTAACGATGCACAATCAAAAACAATCCAGTGGAGTCTGGCAAAACTATGATTTTAATCAGTGTCTCTGGTCACACAGTTTCTTGTCAGTTAACCAAAGATAGCGACACTTTTATGAAAGTTCAGTATGAATGTATTAATGAAATCTATTATATTAGAGTTACTATTGTATTACTGAATTCATTATTGAAAATTAAGTGAAATTATTACTGAATTTTTTAAATGATATATGAAGAACCACTTTCACACAAAGCCTGTGTGACAACATCATGTCCTGTCGCCATTGTTTTATTATATGAGAATGATAAGACATAAACAGGAAACAATTAAAATCATATTTTTCCTTGACTGGACCATATTATTTTTGATTCTGCATTGTTGTTTTAAAAGAGCCTATGAGGATATGGGAAATACCTTCAGAATTTGGGTGGCTGTTATGAAAAGACGGTACGGGCTTAAAACAGTCATCAAGTCTCAATTGCACACATTCACATTATGTGACTCAAGTATATGTAATACTGCACACAAAAGTCACAAGCTGGAGCTATCCTCCCACATGCTGTACATAATTACACAACACAGGACGAGCATTTCA
>NW_018127925.1:1396872-1414228 GCF_001952655.1 Monopterus albus
AGCAGGAATCACGTCCTTTCCTGTAAAAGCATTGAAAGCTTAATTCACAGTGCAAAACTTATAAAAAGGCTCATCTAAGGAGATAAGAAACAATATTTTAAGGTTTACCTGGTTTGACAGGAACCCCTGTACCACCTGGTAACACAACACCAAAACCATCTTGAACAGCTGTGTGTGGAGTGGCTCCTGGCAGGCCCCCTACTACACCAATGCCTCCTGTGTTCAGAAAGTTCAACATCAGCCTTTCCAAGTTTGTCACCTACTACAGTGAAAAAGTCCTGTTGTCTGGGAATAATACAATAGTTTCTTTAACAGCATTGTTTATGTGTGTTTAGGGTACAGTAATTAATGTTAAAGTGATGTAAAACAAAAGGGGATAGATTTGTAATTAATAAAAATTGAATGTGCGGTATTTGTATTTGTGTGCTTATTTATGTATTATACCATATTTTGCAGCTTTTGCGGCAGCAGGGTATTGTCCACCTCCGGCTCCGGCTCCTGGTACTGCACCAGGCACTCGCCAAGGACCCCCTGGTCTTGCTCCAGCCACTCCCCCTGCACCCCCTGGTCCTGCTCCAGCCACTCCTATAACTCCTAATCCACCAAAATGCAGTGGGTTTCATCCTTTGTTTATAGTTACTGTTACAGTTATTGCTCCTTCTCCCTCCTTCAGGCCTCATACTGCACTGGGCTTTTGTCATACTGAAACTGCTTTAACAAAATACCATTTATTGTACACATGCACTCAAACCAATGCTGCGAAAAATTGCACTTTTGTCTGTACAGTGTTATTATATTCTTAATCACATTAACATGGGGTGCAGAAAACAAGCATGATTCAAATAACTGTTCAAATTAGTCAAAATATGTAAAAATAATATAAAAAAAACTACTCAAAGATAATCTTACCATACTTCGGAGGCTTGACTCCAGCACCACCTCCAAAACCTGTCAGGAAGCAACATAATGTTTATGATCCATGCTTCATTAGATCAAACTGAATTATTGTGAAAGAAACAGCAGAACTTAATCTGAAGTTGAACTTTTATGTCTATCAGTATATCAACTTAAAAACTTACCACCACCAGGTTGTACCTGTCCTGCTCCGCCTGGAAATGTGCCTGCTCCTGGGACTGCAGACGGGGCGTGAAAAAAGTGCTGAATGATTGATTACAGTTCCTGGAATGTATTTGCAGCTACTGCCGCTGCCATTACCAAATTAACCAATTAATGCATTTATGACAAGTGATTGTAACATTATTTATGCATCAGTGAGCAGATAACTGCTGCATAAAGAACAAGAGTGACTACATCTTATGACATGCTCATTATACTGGTAAATCGCTGTCTCACCGTATTTAGGAGGTTTGGCACCAGCAGCTGCCAGAGCTACAACAAAACATACCCAGAATATCTTAGATTAAATAGTCATCATGCGGTTTTGCCAAAATAATTAAATAAGTCTTTCATCACTTGACATGATCAAAAGTCGGTGGGGCAGCCTTACATCCATATCCTGGTAAAAATGGAACTCTTCCAGGAACAGCTCCTCCTGTACCACCACCACCTGGAATAAGCCCTGCAATACAAAACTAATCATGTAACCATGTACAGTCATTTAAAGCACTGCTTAATTGCAAAGGATCTGGTCCGCAATATTTTTTTCCAAACATCTTAGTCCAGTTACCATATTTAGCCATGTGGAGTTGAGTTGACTTTAGCAATTTATTGAAAACAATTAACACATATTCCTGGCTCCTTTAACCTGACACAGACCATACACAGACTGTTTGTACCATAAATGTGCCATGCAGCCAAAGTAAGCCGTCCCCTTTTTATGTGGTATCGTACCATGTAAAAACATGCACACTTTCATTTCACTAGCTTTGCATCTGAAAGTGTTATCACACAGGATCTATTTAAGCCTTAGTGGTTAAGTACCAGGGGTCCTGTCATTGTAAAGTCTGTTGAGATGCTGGGTGTTTTAAAGTTCTAAGAAAATATTAACCTGATAATTTCTTGTGATCTCAAGCCCTCTGTATTCAACATTCAATGTCAGGCCCTTTCAAATCTTTTTTATGGCCCACAATCTGGTCTCGGTCTCACACATCCCTGGGCACTGCTGCTAAATGTTCAGGAACCACATACAAAGTTCTGAGATTTGCTAATAGTAATCTATTATTACCATATTTAGCAGCTTTGGCAGCAGCAGGGTGTCCTCCTGCTCCTCCCAGTCCTCCTCCTCCTCCCAGGCCTCCTGCTCCTCCCAGTCCTGCTCCTCCCAGTCCTGCTCCTCCCAGTCCTCCTGGTCCTGTGGAAAACAAGTTTAAACAACATGGTTGAAAATAAAGACATATGACTGGCTGTATGGTAAGTTCTCTATCAATGTGTATGGAGAAGTAATGAAAATAATGAAAAAAAATAGGCTGTACCAACATGAAAACAAAAATATTACAGAAAATTTCTCTCTTTCAGTTTCTGGAATATGCGATTTACAGAGCAGATATGTGTTGCGGCAGAAAAAACCTTTTTACTGTCCACAAACAAAAACAGACATAAGCTTTAAGTAATCAAGTACAGTAATGTCAGTGAGCTCATCCTGTAATAGCCACCTACAGTGATGACTGCTGGCTCAGTTGAGAGGAGCTGGCCTGACCCTGTCCAATACTTGACAGTTAACTAGCCAGCAGTGTGCCGGCACCTGGCTCAACAAGGAGGAGAACACCTGGTTTGTCTTTTGTGGTTTTATTGAACGCAGTATGGAGACAAATGAAAACGCTGTCCGAACTGGCACCATGTGCTCTCTAAAAAAAATAATAAAAGAATAAACAACACATCTCCCAGAACTTCACCATCACCCGCCAACAGAACCAAACCAACATGCCCACCTGTCATCCCTTTTATACCCTCCCGCACCTGTTCCTCCCCCCATCCCACATTGGCCAGAACAGCGCGGCATTTTGCAGAAAAACAGCGGTAACCGTTTACGCTACGCTACCCGGTTAGCATTACATGTGTTTATGTCCTGAGCTTTCCATCTGTTCGACTCCGTGTTCCTGTCCTATTCCTGTTTGTTTCCGCATGTCAGCAGCTCTGTGTGTCTGACTACTTCCACGACCCTGTGTACTCATCCGTCGACTCACCTGTCATCCTGGTCCTCCTGGCTGCTGCCTGCTTACCTGCTTGTCTTCTGGTTCCTGTGGTGCCCCTCCTGGTGTCGGCTCCCCTGCTCATCCTCTGGTTCCTGTGTCTCCCCTGCTGCCAGCTCTCATGCTCATCCTCTGGTTTCTGCATCCCTCCTGGTTCCTTGTCCCTCCCGGTCCTCTCTGGTTTCCTGCTCGTCCCTCCTGGTCCTCTCTGGTCTCCTGCTCATCCCTCCCGGTCCTCTCTGGTCTCCTGCTCGTCCCTCTTGGTTACTCCTGGTCTGTCTTGGGTTCTTGCCTCATCCCTCTTGGTTCCTCCTGGTCTGTCTTGGGTTCCTGCCTCGTCCCTCTTGGTTCCTCCTGGTCTGTCTTGGTTTCCTGCCTCATCCCTCCTGGTCTCCTCCCTGGGTCCTCGTCTTCCTGCCGCCCTGGTCCTCCTGGGTCCTCGTCTGTGGACAACACCTGGGAGTGGAAGGTCCTTAAACCACTGATCACCAGCCTGTCTCTGCAAATACTTCGGACAAAGAACCTGCCGGAGCATTTTGCTATCCTGGACAGACTGCGGGGCTTGATGTTCAGTCGACCCTGGCCAAGGGATTCCCCGTTGCTGCAGGCCTTGGTGTAGTTTGTGGGGGACACCCAGAAGGACATAGATGCCTATGCAGACAAGTGCTGGGCTGATGGCTCCTTTGTGGCTATGGTCAAGGAGCAGGACCTAGCCAAACAAAATCTGTGCCACCCTGGTTCATCAAGCCTCCAGGACAATCCTCAGCCAGCCCCTCAGCCACTTCCTTTCGCCCAGTTGGCCCTGTCATGCCTACCCCTGCCAGCTCCCCGGTCTGGTCATAGTCACGGCCCTGCTGACTCACCCGTACCCCTGGTGTGCCGACGATAGTGTCCCGGCCAGGGCCCCATATACTCAGTATGCCGACGCCACCACAGTTCTAGTACCTGGTCCCAAATGGATCAGCCGGCTGCCTCAGCCAGCTCCCTGGCACCTGCAGCTGCCTTCTGTGCCCCGGCCTGTTTCCCCACTGCAGCCTCAGCCCCTGCTGGCTCCCCGGTCTGGTCACAGTGGCATCCCTGCTGACTCCCCGTACCCCCGGTGTGCTGACGATGGTGTCCCCCCAGGGCCCAAAACAGTCAGCATGCCGACGCCACCCCAGTTCCAGCACCCCGTCAGCGGCCGCCTCAGTCAGTCCCAGAGATGCAGTCTCCACAGGCCCTCCGGCCTGGGCATGGTAGTGTCCCCGCTGACTCCCTGAAACCCTGGTGTGCCGACAAAGATGTCCCCGCCAGGGCCCGAGCCAGTCAGTGTGGGGGTTCGCCGATGCTGATGCCCTGCTTCCGGCTCCAGAGGGGTTTACCAATGACCTGCTTCCGGCTCCAGAGGGGTTTGCCAATGACCTGCTTCCGGCTCCAGAGGGGTTTGCCAATGACCTGCTTCCTGCTCCAGAGGGGTTCGCCGATGCGGCCGCCCTGCTTCCTGCTCCAGAACGGCTCGGCCGGTGTGCCCACGCTGCCTCAGTTCCTGTTGCAGTTCCTGCGCCCGAGCGGGTTGGCCAGTGTGCTGATGCCACCTTTGTTCCGGTGCCTGGTGGACTGCATTGGAGTCGCCCTCCGGAGCGGCCTCTCCTCAACCCTTGTCTGGCGTCGAGGCCGTCCTCCAGACCGACCGCTCTGGTTCTCGGCCTTATGCGGGTTGGTTCCTGCAACTTGGGTCGTTTTTCTTTGATTGGACTATGTACACAGTCCGGTGTTTGTTGGCCGGTCATCCTGTGTTTTCAGTTTTGCTGTGTGGCCTCAGTGTTCCCGGCCTGTGGCTGTCTGTTTGTTTTGGTGCCCTCCTTCCGGGCCCCTGCCTCCCTCTCTGTTCAGCCCTGTTGTGGTTTTTTGTTTTTTGGGATGTCTGGCAGCCATCCTTGAGGGGAGGTACTGTTACGGTGTCGTGTCGGTCGGCTTTGTTTGTTTACCTGTTCTCTCCCCGCTACTCTGTCACCGCAATTAGTTGCCATGTCAGTCACCTGTTGCTTGTTATCTCCCAGTCCTGTCCCTTGTGGTTTTTCTCTGCAATCAGTCATCATTCCTCCCACCTGCTGCTCGTTGTCTCCCAGTCCCTTCAGGTATATATACACACCCTGTCTTCTGCCGCGTTTTTGCTGGTTCATACCACACTGTTACCTTACCTTTATGCTACGATACATTTACGCTACACTACCCGGTTAGCATTACATGTGTTTGTGTCCTGAGCTTTCCATCTGTTCGACTCCGTGTTCCCGTCCTGTTCCTGTTTGTTTCAGCATGTCAGCAGCTCTGATAACGCAGCAGCGGGTCAATCATCAAGCTCGCTGTTTCTGTTGGTTAAGTGCGTAAGCCCTTGGCTCATCATCTTTCAGTTTTCTGATTGCTGATACTGCTACCCTGTGTGTCTGACTACTTCCACGACCCTGTGTACTCGTCCGTCGACTCACCTGTCATCCTGGTCCTCCTGGCTGCTGCCTGCTTTGCTTACCTGCTTGTCTTCTGGTTCCTGTGTCCCCCCCGCTGCCAGCTCTCCTGCTCATCCTCTGGTTCCTGTGTCCCTCCTGATGTCAGCTCCCCTGCTCATTCTCTGGTTCCTGTGTCTCCCCTGCTGCCGGCTCTCCTGCTTGTCCTCTGGTTCCTGTGTCTCTCCTGCTGCCAGCTTTAGTGCTCATCCTCTGGTTCCTCTGTCCCTCCTGGTCTCCTGCTCATCCCTCCTGGTCCTCGCTGGTCTCCTCCCTCGTCCCTCTTGGTTCCTCCTGGTCTGTCTTGGGTTCCTGCCTCATCCCTCCTGGTCTCCTCTCTGGGGCCTCGTCTTCCTACCACCCAGCCTTACCTGTGTTGTTGTTCATTAAACCAATTTTTTTAGCTCCTACTCCTCCTGGTCTGTCTGTTACTGGGGTCCACACCACACTCACACATAACAGACTTACTCTATTTGGAAAGAATTAATTACACTAGAAACTGGGGTGATTTTGTAGAGCATAGAGAAATAAAATTGAAAAAGAATCCTTTCTTGAACTTTCATGCTATACAAATCATTTCAGTGCATCAAACACAAAAACATGACAATGCTGTGACTACTCTCATGATATTTTGTAGACAGAAATGAAATAGCTTAATATACTGGTTGACTCACCATAATGCCATTATAATTATATAATATCCATCCATTTTCTTCCGCTTATCCGGGACCGGGTTGCGGGGGCAGCAGTCTAAGCAGAGATGCCCAGACTTCCCTCTCTCCAGACACTTCCTCCAGCTCCTCCGGGGGAATGCCAAGGCGTTCCCAGGCCAGCCGAGAGACATAGTCCCTCCAGCGTGTGGAATTATATAATACTCTTCAATACTCAATTATACAATACTCTTCCATCAATGTAGGCAACCCAAAAATAATGGAGCTCATCTAAGAAGAAGTTGAGCCTTAGTGGTTAAGTACCAGGGTTCCAGTCATTGTAAAGCCTGTTGAGATGCTGGGTGTTTTAAAGCTCTAAGAAAAATATTAACCTGACAATTTCTTGTGATCTCAAGCCCTCTGTATTCAACATTCAATGTCAGGCCCTTTCAAATCTCTTTTATGGCTCACAACCTGGTCTCGGTCTCACACATCCCTGGGCACTGCTGCTAAATGTCCAGGAACCACATAAAAAGTTCTGAGATTTCCTAATAGTAATCTATTATTACCATATTTAGCAGCTTTGGCAGCAGCAGGGTATCCTCCTGCTCCTCCCAGTCCTCCTCCTCCTCCCAGGCCTCCTGCTCCTCCCAGTCCTGCTCCTCCCAGTCCTGCTCCTCCCAGCCCTCCTGGTCCTGTGGAAAACAAGTTTAAACAACATGGTTGAAAATAAAGACATATGACTGGCTGTATGGTAAGTTCTCTATCAATGTGTATGGAGAAGTAATGAAAATAATGAAAACATAGGTTGTACCAACATGAAACCAAAAATAGAAATTGAGGATTCCTCTCTTTCAGTTTCTGGAATATGCGATTTACAGAGCAGATATGTGTTACGGCATAAAAAACCTTTTTACTATCCACAAACAAAAGCAGACATAACTTTTAATTAATCAAGTACAGTAAGTGAGGAAGAAGAAATACAAGAAATACTGGTGTTTCAGATTTTAATTTAAATTTTGCTTTAGTACAATCTTTAAAAAGTGACATTCAATATTTTTTCCACCAAATATAATGCGGTATGAAAAAGAAATAAGGTTCTTTACCAAATGAAGTGACTCGCTCTATTTGGAAAGAATTAATTAGACTAGAAAATGGAGTGATTTTGAAGAGCAGTGTCCAGGAACCATATAAAACGTTCTGAGACCACACATTGCTAATAGTAATCTATTATTACCATATTTAGCAGCTTTGGCGGCGGCAGCAGGGTATCCTCCTGCTCCTCCCAGTCCTGCTCCTCCTCCTCCCAGTCCTGCTCCTCCCAGTCCTCCTGGTCCTGTGGAAAACATGTTTAAACATGATTGAAAATAAAAAGATATGACTGACTGTATGGTAAGTTCTCTATCAACGGGTATGGAGAAGTAATTAAAATAATGGAAAAATAAGCTGTAGGATCTATCCTGTAAGAGCCACCTACGTACACCTACCACTACCAAATGAAGTGATTTGCTCTATTTGGAAAGAATTAATTACTCTAGAAACTGGGGTGATTTTGTAGAGCAGTGCATCTACATAGAGAAGTATAATTTAAAAAAGAATAATTTCTTGAACTTTCATATTATACAACATGAGAATGTTGTGACTGCTCTTATAATGTTATTTTGTAGACAGAAATTAAATAGCTTAATATACTGGTTGACTCACCATGATGCCATTATAATTATATAATACTCTAAAGTCAACCCAAAAATAATGGAGCTCATCTAAGAAGACGAGTGGTGTCTAGAAGGGAACCAGGAGATTACAGGAGGCTCTATCTCTGTATTCTAGGTTAACTACATAAACTTCATTATCACATTCCGGAATTAACACGAGTGACTAAACAACATGGTTGAAAATAAAGATATATGACTGGCTGTATGGTAAGTTCTCTATCAATGTGTATGGAGAAGTAATGAAAATAATGAAAAAATAGGCTGAGCCAACATGAAAACAACAATAGAAAACAGTAAATTTTTCTCTTTCGGTTTCTGGAATATGCGATTTACAGAACAGATATGTGTTGCGGCAGACAAAAACTTTTTACTGTCCAAAAACAAAAACTGACATAACCTTTAAGTAATCTAGTACAGTAATGTCAGTGAGCTCAGGATCTATCCTGTAAGAGCCACCTACAGTAGGTAAGGAAGAAGAAATACTTGTGTTTCAGATTTTAATTTAACTTTTGCTTTAGTACAATCTTAGGAAAAAGTGACATTCAATATTTTTCCACAAAATATAACACAATAAAACAAAACAAGGATCTTTACCAAATGAATTTACTCACTCTATTTGGAAAGAACTAATTACACTAGAAGCTGGAGTGACTTTGTAGAGCAGTGTCCAGGAACCATATAAAACGTTCTGAGACCACACATTGCTAATAGTAATCTATTATTACCATATTTAGCAGCTTTGGCAGCAGCAGGGTATCCTCCTGCTCCTCCCAGTCCTCCTCCTCCTCCCAGGCCTCCTGCTCCTCCCAGTCCTGCTCCTCCCAGTCCTGCTCCTCCCAGCCCTCCTGGTCCTGTGGAAAACAAGTTTAAACAACATGGTTGAAAATAAAGACATATGACTGGCTGTATGGTAAGTTCTCTATCAATGTGTATGGAGAAGTAATGAAAATAATGAAAACATAGGTTGTACCAACATGAAACCAAAAATAGAAATTGAGGATTCCTCTCTTTCAGTTTCTGGAATATGCGATTTACAGAGCAGATATGTGTTACGGCATAAAAAACCTTTTTACTATCCACAAACAAAAGCAGACATAACTTTTAATTAATCAAGTACAGTAAGTGAGGAAGAAGAAATACAAGAAATACTGGTGTTTCAGATTTTAATTTAAATTTTGCTTTAGTACAATCTTTAAAAAGTGACATTCAATATTTTTTCCACCAAATATAATGCGGTATGAAAAAGAAATAAGGTTCTTTACCAAATGAAGTGACTCGCTCTATTTGGAAAGAATTAATTAGACTAGAAAATGGAGTGATTTTGAAGAGCAGTGTCCAGGAACCATATAAAACGTTCTGAGACCACACATTGCTAATAGTAATCTATTATTACCATATTTAGCAGCTTTGGCGGCGGCAGCAGGGTATCCTCCTGCTCCTCCCAGTCCTGCTCCTCCTCCTCCCAGTCCTCCTCCTCCTCCTCCCAGTCCTGCTCCTCCCAGCCCTCCTGGTCCTGTGGAAAACAAGTTTAAACAACATGGTTGAAAATAAAGACATATGACTGGCTGTATGGTAAGTTCTCTATCAATGTGTATGGAGAAGTAATGAAAATAATGAAAACATAGGTTGTACCAACATGAAACCAAAAATAGAAATTGAGGATTCCTCTCTTTCAGTTTCTGGAATATGCGATTTACAGAGCAGATATGTGTTACGGCATAAAAAACCTTTTTACTATCCACAAACAAAAGCAGACATAACTTTTAATTAATCAAGTACAGTAAGTGAGGAAGAAGAAATACAAGAAATACTGGTGTTTCAGATTTTAATTTAAATTTTGCTTTAGTACAATCTTTAAAAAGTGACATTCAATATTTTTTCCACCAAATATAATGCGGTATGAAAAAGAAATAAGGTTCTTTACCAAATGAAGTGACTCGCTCTATTTGGAAAGAATTAATTAGACTAGAAAATGGAGTGATTTTGAAGAGCAGTGTCCAGGAACCATATAAAACGTTCTGAGACCACACATTGCTAATAGTAATCTATTATTACCATATTTAGCAGCTTTGGCGGCGGCAGCAGGGTATCCTCCTGCTCCTCCCAGTCCTGCTCCTCCTCCTCCCAGTCCTCCTCCTCCTCCTCCCAGTCCTGCTCCTCCCAGCCCTCCTGGTCCTGTGGAAAACAAGTTTAAACAACATGGTTGAAAATAAAGACATATGACTGGCTGTATGGTAAGTTCTCTATCAATGTGTATGGAGAAGTAATGAAAATAATGAAAACATAGGTTGTACCAACATGAAACCAAAAATAGAAATTGAGGATTCCTCTCTTTCAGTTTCTGGAATATGCGATTTACAGAGCAGATATGTGTTACGGCATAAAAAACCTTTTTACTATCCACAAACAAAAGCAGACATAACTTTTAATTAATCAAGTACAGTAAGTGAGGAAGAAGAAATACAAGAAATACTGGTGTTTCAGATTTTAATTTAAATTTTGCTTTAGTACAATCTTTAAAAAGTGACATTCAATATTTTTTCCACCAAATATAATGCGGTATGAAAAAGAAATAAGGTTCTTTACCAAATGAAGTGACTCGCTCTATTTGGAAAGAATTAATTAGACTAGAAAATGGAGTGATTTTGAAGAGCAGTGTCCAGGAACCATATAAAACGTTCTGAGACCACACATTGCTAATAGTAATCTATTATTACCATATTTAGCAGCTTTGGCGGCGGCAGCAGGGTATCCTCCTGCTCCTCCCAGTCCTGCTCCTCCTCCTCCCAGTCCTCCTCCTCCTCCTCCCAGTCCTGCTCCTCCCAGCCCTCCTGGTCCTGTGGAAAACAAGTTTAAACAACATGGTTGAAAATAAAGACATATGACTGGCTGTATGGTAAGTTCTCTATCAATGTGTATGGAGAAGTAATGAAAATAATGAAAACATAGGTTGTACCAACATGAAACCAAAAATAGAAATTGAGGATTCCTCTCTTTCAGTTTCTGGAATATGCGATTTACAGAGCAGATATGTGTTACGGCATAAAAAACCTTTTTACTATCCACAAACAAAAGCAGACATAACTTTTAATTAATCAAGTACAGTAAGTGAGGAAGAAGAAATACAAGAAATACTGGTGTTTCAGATTTTAATTTAAATTTTGCTTTAGTACAATCTTTAAAAAGTGACATTCAATATTTTTTCCACCAAATATAATGCGGTATGAAAAAGAAATAAGGTTCTTTACCAAATGAAGTGACTCGCTCTATTTGGAAAGAATTAATTAGACTAGAAAATGGAGTGATTTTGAAGAGCAGTGTCCAGGAACCATATAAAACGTTCTGAGACCACACATTGCTAATAGTAATCTATTATTACCATATTTAGCAGCTTTGGCGGCGGCAGCAGGGTATCCTCCTGCTCCTCCCAGTCCTGCTCCTCCTCCTCCCAGTCCTGCTCCTCCCAGTCCTCCTGGTCCTGTGGAAAACATGTTTAAACATGATTGAAAATAAAAAGATATGACTGACTGTATGGTAAGTTCTCTATCAACGGGTATGGAGAAGTAATTAAAATAATGGAAAAATAAGCTGTAGGATCTATCCTGTAAGAGCCACCTACGTACACCTACCACTACCAAATGAAGTGATTTGCTCTATTTGGAAAGAATTAATTACTCTAGAAACTGGGGTGATTTTGTAGAGCAGTGCATCTACATAGAGAAGTATAATTTAAAAAAGAATAATTTCTTGAACTTTCATATTATACAACATGAGAATGTTGTGACTGCTCTCATAATGTTATTTTGTAGACTGAAATTAAATAGCATAATATACTGGTTGACTCACCATGATGCTATTATAATTATATAATACTCTAAAGTCAACCCAAAAATAATGGAGCTCATCTAAGAAGAAGAGTGGTGTCTAGAAGGGAACCAGGAGATTACAGGAGGCTCTATCTCTGTATTCTAGGTTAAAGCAAAGTACATAAACTACATAAGCTTCATACGGAATTAACATGAGTGATAAAACAGGTCATTTAGCATTTTATTCCACAATTTATACCTCTTTGTAAATGAAAAATTAGCAAACATCTTTAAACAAAATCATGCAAAGGGAATATTACGATTTTTTATTTACTCCACATTGGGTTGTACTCTTGAGGACCTGTACAAATTTTAGAGGTCATAATGTAGCATACACTTGTGTTGAAAAATGGGCACATTGTAATACCACTTACACAACATACCATATTTAGCAGCTTTGGCTGCTGGTAAATATCCTCCTGGTACTGCAATGGGTGCCCCGCCTGGAACCACACCTGGGATAACACCTGGCACCACACCTGGTCCCTTGCCTGGTATCACGCCTGGTACAAAACCTGGTATCCCACCTGGTACTAAGCCTGAAAAACAGAGAATCATATATAAATAAAGTAAATAAAAAAACATTGAGAACTGTATTTGAAAGCACATTTGTTTTTTGAGGTATGCTAGCACAGCTCAAGGAACGCCTTTCGTCCAGAATGTCATAGTGGTACTAATTTACCTACAGCTGAACAATGACAATGCAAAGCTGAGCAAACATGTCTTTTCAAGCATTAGCCACAAAAAGCCCAAAAATTCACAAACTTGTCTTTTGCTAGATATTTTACCTCCTGGCACCTGCCCCGGATACAGTGCACCAATGCCACCAACACCACCCACACCTGGAGCAGAAAGCATAGATTTTAGTGAGATATAAATAAATTCAGCCTGATGTTACACAACTTGTATCTTTTTTTTTATAGTAAAAGACAGCGATGAATGGCAATGAATGCGCAGGCTACTCTACCATATTTGGCAGCAGCTTTAGCTTGAGCAGGTGAGAGAAGCCCCACTCCTGCAGAAAGAAAAAGTACATTAAGCATTTTTTGTACCTTTCTACCTCTATTTGTATTGGTTAACAGTACAGTTTAACAGTATATTCACAACACTCACCAGTTCCAAGAGGATATCCAGGCCTTGCCCCAGGGCCAACTTGTCCCCCTGGAAGTCTCACTCCACCTTGACCAAAGCCCCCATAACCTAAAACATTGTAATGTGACACATCATTAACTTCTGGACTTGTACTGATGGCACAGTTATACCATCATATGTCTTTGCAAAAATATAAAAAACTATTTGTACCAAAGGGAAGTTTAGCTCCTCCAGGTTTTGCACCATAGCCACCTGAAGAGAGAAAGAAAGAGCTGATCATATGTAACAAAATACTTGCAAATGTCTAAAATACGTTTTCAGGGCACATGGAATAAGATTCAGGTGGATCACATGTTTTTGTATTTAGACATAGTAAATGGACTTATACTTGTATAACACTTTTCTATGCATTGCACACTCAAAGCACTTTCATACTATTTGCTCATTCACGCACACACACACTGGGGTTCAGTGTCTTGAAAAGCCGTGAATCAAACTACCAGCTATCCAGTTAGGAGATGACTCACTCTACCTCCTGAGCCACAACCACCCTGTCTGAAGAAGTTGAACCGATGATACATGGTATTCTAGCTAAACATGGTATACCATGTTTGAAAATGGACTATGTACGTAAGTGATAGAGGCAAAACAGGCTGCACAGGTTCAGCACCACTGCAGACAGGAGGCAAATTAATAGCACTTAAAACCATGACACTACATTGGGCAATGCCTCAATGCCTTTCTCCCTTTTAAGGCAGAAACTCCAATTCAGTGATTTGTGATTACATGAGTGCAGTGATAAACACTAGAGAAAAGTACCAAAAATTATGCAAGATACCCTTCTGTGCAAAAAGCCCTTAAAAGTATAGTCAATGATTCTAAATCATCACACACTTTTCCATGTTCAGCTAACATTGTGTCAAATTTCTCTGCCTGGCCTTGCAGTTTGCGTGTTCCGCAAACCCCAGTTGGGTGCATGCTGTGCTCGCTTGAGGTTGTATTGCAGGGGGGATTTCTGCAAAACAGTGCTCTGACTTTGGGGCCACGAGACAGCTGACAAGAGAACAAAATGAGGTCCACAGACAGAATTCTCTTTTTAGAGAGGTGAGTATGTCTGTTTGGATGCTGTCGAAACACTCCGGCATTGACAAAGTCCAAACTGATACTATGAACATATATGATATGAACAGAACTTCTTATTAACACAATTACAGCCTAAATCCAGATCATACCCTGCACTTGGGGTGATTTGAGGGGGTATCCATGGAACACTCCTGGCTGCATTTGTCCACCAAACCCTCCGCCTCCTGTGACAGAGAAAATACATTTAAATCCTGATCAGCTAATACCAGTAACAGAATAATAATCATAAATAAAATTGCCTTTACCTTGGATTCCTGTTTGTCCTCCTGCTGCAACTGCATAAGAAAGATCACAACATCCAATCATTAACCAATGAAAAAAGATGATTGTTTGAATATAAGCAGTAAATACTAGAGAGAGAACTGCAGAGTAAAACAAAGACAGTACCAAGATCAGTGGCCTTGAAACTATATAGGTCTGAGCCATTGTGGTCCAGTGAACAATAACATTTTGGATATGCAGTGATCGTTGAAAATGACTGCTACAACTTGTGTAAAAGACATATTTTGTTTTGTTTAAGCTGTGATAAGTATAGGGATGTTTTTCTGATTATTTGTGCAATGTATTGTTTAGGACTTTTGTTTTATTTCCTGTGTGCATGGAAGTTTATTTTGAAAAGACAAGAACAGAAGAAAATAGGAAAAAACGGCGGTAGAAAAAGCACAACACATAAGGACAACACGGACTACACAAACGTGATAAAACAACGAAAAAGACACTAGTTTGCTGTTTATCTCCAGTCAACACTGGCAACAAGGTTTGTCTTACATTTTAAATGTTTAAAATACAGTATTATTTGACTTGATATATATAAGCTAGCTAACCAGCTATTGATTTAGTTTTTCATAGAATTGAGTGTGGTCCTACACGGTTTTAATTTATGGTTCTGTCCTTTATTTTCTTTAGCTTTTACGTTGGTTTGTGAAATAAAACGATTGACCTCCAAATAAACGTTCAAACCATCTTGCACCTCCTCTGCCATGCTGCTCAACTCGATCTTCACAGAAACAAGGTAATTGCACACAACGGACAGCAGGGGGCAGAAAGTGAAAATTGAACAGCTAAGGACGGAGAAAAACAATGGTAAAATGGATAAGGAGGATGCACAGACTTCATCTACGGCCTCGAAAGACGCAGATGGACTAATTCAAAGTCAAATGGAAATTCAGGAATACAGAGGCTTTCTGGAAAACACAACAGATAATACAATTCTGGATATTAAGGAGACAATAAAACGCAAGGAAAGATGTCTGATGAGTGAAAGCCAGGACATAACAGAAGCACCTCGTCGCTCTGAACGAATTAGATTACAAACAGAAAAAAATGCTCACATATCAACTAGAACAAGGGAGCAAAAAGGCTAATCAGTTTGTATGAACACAAAATCCAAGTTCGCAGAGCAAGAGAAGAGCTAAAGTCTGACGTAACTGAAGCACACATGTCATCACTTGCAGACATTTTAGAGAAAGCTAAAGATGACATTATGAAACTCTACACTGAAATAAGAGATCTCATAGCTCCAGCAACTGACTTACGGCGAAAGGTGGATGCATGTGAAGCAGTGACCAGTGACATCATTAAAATAATATATGAAAAAAAATGACTGGCATCGATGGCGATTTTGATGCAGAATGAGAAAAGGGTCACCTATGCGAGCTACTAAATCAAGACTATGCACTCTCCATTTATGGTTCTACTGCTGCACAATCAAATACAACACATCATTCTGCATCTTCATATATTGCAGCAAAACATGCAGAGGCTGCTGCAGAGCTAGCTGCTAAAGAGGCTGAATTTCACATTTTCCAAGAGGAACAAAGACAAAGGGAAAGGATAAGGACACTTGAGGAACAACACAAGAAAGAACTGGAAATACAAACGTCTGAGCTGGAATGTCTGAGGGGTGGAAAGGACACTGAGGCAGCCAGAGCCAGATTGGATGTTTACAACATAGAAATGAGTCAGTTGAATGATATTCAGCCAACGGAGAGTAAGCAGGTGAGCCCAAATTCTGTATCTCTGACAGCACCACCTCCAAATAACACTGCCATGCTATCAATACCCCCAAGTGTCACTCAACTAGCGAAAGCCGTTCAGGACAGTATTGCAATGAACAGACTTCCTATGCCAGAGCCAACAGTGGTCACTGGTGATCCAATCCATTTCATTGAATGGAAAACCTCCTTCATGTCACTTGTAGAACGAAAAGGCATTTCGTCTGCTGACAAGTTGTTTTATCTTAAAAGATACGTTAGTGGCTCAGCTCGTAAATGTCTTGAAGGTACCTTCTACCGAAATGATGAAGAAGCATACCAAGATGCTTGGAAAAAACTCAACCAGAGATATGGTCAAGCATTTGTTGTTCAGAGCATTTAGAGAGACCCTAGCAAGCTGGACTAAAATACAATCCAAAGATGCCGAAGGACTCCGAAGCTTTGCAGACTTTCTCAATGCATGTTTGCAAGCTATGCCCCATGTGAAAGGCCTAGAAATATTAAATGACTGTGAAGAAAATCAAAAACTGATACCAAAAGTGCCTGAGTGGACAGCTGCCAGATGGAATCGCCATGTAACAAAGGTTCTTATGGAAGGTAAAGATTTTCCCAGTTTCAGTGTTTTTGCTGCTTTTGTGTCAACAGAAGCAGAGATTGCTTGTAACCCTGTCACTTCCATTCATGCTCTTCGTTTATCTGAGACACGCAGTGACAAAGGGAATGCAAAGGAAATCAGAAGAAATAAAGCAAGTGTCTTTAACACTCAAACAGCTGTGAATAATGACAAGCAAACCTCAAACGGTACAAATACAAGATCATTAACATGCATGCTGTGCCAGGATACACACCAACTCCACAAGTGTCCAGACTTCATGAAAAGGTCCCTGATGAACTGCAGCACATATGTTAAAGACAACAGACTGTGTTACGGCTGCTTGAAATCTGGCCACAGTGCAAAGGAATGTCGATGTCGCCTCATCTGTGATGTCTGCAAGAGAAAGCACCTCACATGTCTTCATGATGAGAACTATGTTAACAATGCCAAAGGAGAACAGCCAGGGACAAATGAAAATGTGACACAAAACAATTCATCTGACACAACTGCTATGTCGCTTAATGTTACCAGAGAAGGACAGTATGCCAGTACCTCGATGATTGTTCCAGTGTGGGTGTCATCTGCTGTGGACCCATACAAAGAAAAACTGGTCTACGCATTATTAGACACTCAAAGTGACACTGTATTCATTGACCAGGAAGTGAGTCAAGA
>NW_018127925.1:1416692-1426314 GCF_001952655.1 Monopterus albus
ACATGTAAAAAGTGAAAACATAGACTAGTCGTTCAAGAGTGTAATAGCCTGGAAGACTAAACCGTCTGTGTCTGGTTGTCTGAGCGTACAGTGACCTGTAGTGCCACCCAGAGGGGAGGAGTTCAAAGAGTTTGTATGCAGGGTGTGAGGGGTCTGCAGAAATCCTCTCTGCCCTCCTTTTGACCCATGAGGTGTACAAGTCCTCCATGGAGGGCAGGCTGGCACCAATGATTTTCTCTGAAATCTGTTCCTGTCGTGTTTGGTTTCCGAGCCAAACCAGACAGAGATAGAAATGGAAAGAACAGACTCGATGATTCCCCTGTAGAACTGAATCAGCAGCTCCTGAGGCAGGTTGAACGTCCTGAGCTGACGCAGGAAGAACATCCTCTGCTGTGCCTTTTTCATGATGGCTGTAAAAGACATCTTTTGTTTTGTTTAAGCTGTGATACATATAGGAATGTTTTTCTGATTATTTGTGCAGAAGGACGAAAGGAACATAAAAGATATGGATTGCTTTTTACTTGTTTCTGCTCTCGTGCCATTCATATAGAGATGCTAAATGATCTGTCAACTGATGCATTCATCAATGGTCTGAGATGCTTCATTGCATTAAGAGGCTCAGTGAGACAAATAAAGTGTGACCAAGGAACCAATTTCATTGGCGCTAAGAATGAACTCAACACAGCTCTACAGGAAGTGGATCCAAAAAGACTGACAACCTTCTTGTCCTCAAAGCAATGTGATTTTGTGCTAAATGCACCTCACGCAAGTCATGCTGGTGGAGTGTGGGAGCGACAAATTAAGACTGTAAGGAATGTCCTCAGCTTTACTCTCTCACTCTCTTCTGGCAGACTAAGTGACGCTTCTCTTCGGACGCTACTGTATGAGGCCATGGCAATAGTCAACAGCCGCCCTCTAACTGTAGATAATCTCAATGATCCATGCAGCCTTGAACCTCTCACTCCTAATCATCTCATTACTATGAAAACCATCCCGGCCTTACCACCTCCAGGCAAATTCACTAAAGAGGATTTGTATGCACAAAAAAGATGGAGACAAGTGCAATACCTGACAGAGCAGTTTTGGAGCCGCTGGAAGAAGGAGTATCTTCACAACATTACTGTCAGACAGCGATGGCACACGCCAAAAAAAAAACATTCAAGTTGGTGACATAGTGATAGACTCAGATGAAATGCTACCAAGAACTGAATGGAAGCTTGGAAGAGTCACAGAAACTTTAATTGATAAAGACAGACTGGTAAGAAGAGTTCAAATAACTCTAGGAGACAAAAACCTGACAAAGGAGAACATGTTAGTAAGGTGTCAGTGGTGGAACGCCCAGTTCATAAGATAGTTCGGCTATTAGAGTCTGATTAAATAAACAAACAAAAGCAATGGTAAAAGTAACAAATATGTTGTGTTCTGTAAAGAGGTAATTTTCTAAGTAGAAATTATCAGTGTTTTAAAGTTCATTGTTAAGAAACACTCATAATTTGGTGGGAGTGTAAAAGACATTTTTTTTGTTTTGTTTAAGCTGTGATAAGTATAGGAATGTTTTTCTGATTATTTGTGCAATGTATTGTTTAGACTTTTGTTTTGTTATTTCCTGTGTGCATGGAAGTTTATTTTGAAAAGACAAGAACAGAAGAAAATAGGAAAAAACGGCGGTAGAAAAAGTACAACACATAAGGACAACACGGACTACACAAACGTGATAAAACAACGAAAAAGACACTAGTTTGCTGTTTATCTCCAGTCAACACTGGCAACAAGGTTTGTCTTACATTTTAAATGTTTAAAATACAGTATTATTTGACTTGATATATATAAGCTAGCTAACCAGCTATTGATTTAGTTTTTCATAGAATTGAGTGTGGTCCTACACGGTTTTAATTTATGGTTCTGTCCTTTATTTTCTTTAGCTCTTACGTTGGTTTGTGAAATAAAACTATTGACCTCCAAATAAACATTCAAACCATCAGTGAAGGCTCTACATATTTGACTGGAAGCTACAACTTGTCTTTTTTAATTTCATATATTTATCTCTTATTTTTGGTTGTGTTCTATTGAACATATCTTTATAATATTGCCCATTGAGGTAGTGTGTATATTTTTCTGTATTCAATGACAATGAAAAAATTCAACACTCATGAGTAAAAAAAAAAACCCCAACAAAATCTTACTTGATTTGGAATTCAGGTCGGTGCCAGTGGGCACCCCTGGCAGAACTCCACGTCCACCAAACCCTAAAGGAGCCATAAAAAAACAAAAAGCAGCCACATTTAATGCTTGTACAGTACTTGTTTTTAAAAGCAATGCCCATTCACACAGTGAAACACTTGACAAATACTGTCTGAGATTAATCTATGACAGAGACCAACCTTTTCCTGGCACAAGTCCACCATGGTAAAGTCCAGGGACACCGACACCTGCCGCAGCCAACGAAAAGACAATACTGCACTTCTGCATCCACATTCAGATATACAGTATGAAAATGATCTAGCATGACAGCAATAATCTATCTTTTATGAGTCATGGAAACAACACTGACCAGGAAATGTACAGTATACCTGTCAGTCATTACAAAACCTACCATACAACCACACTACCACAAAGATTTCACAGTGAAGCCTGACAAGATGCAGCAAAGCCACACAGGAGCTGCTGGCACTTGCTGGTGCATCTAGTTTCACTTCAGAAGTGAAAAAAGCCTATTGTACTTTTCATAGCCTCTTACTAGCACAGAGAAAATAATATTTTGATAGTTCAAAAGACTTCTTATATAACTAGAATATACTCTACCTTGGAATAGTCATTGCTTTTAACAGGTTAGTTTAATAGAAGAAACCTTTTGATCTCACATAAATGTACCATCATAAAAAAAAAACAGGAAATACAAAGTTTATAGCACATACTATAATTAATTTCCACCGAACACCTGCCACATGCAATGGAAAATTAATTTGGCCTAGCGAACTGCATCCAGCATGCCTGTAGTGTTGTGAGTTTATTACTGAGTCTACACAACCTGGCACTTTGGCAGCTTTCTTTCCTGCAGCACCATCAGCCCCTCCTGGAAGGCCAGTCTGAGGAAAAACGGGTACTGAAAAAAAAAAAGTTACATGACTTATTGAAGAGAGTGTAACAAATAAACAGTGCAGAAAACATTTGCAGATCATTCTTGTCCAGGTGCTGAATCCAAACATCTGTAACTGTGATTCCTGCCCCTCAAGGACACAGCACTCTTATTACATTGGGAAAGGTGCTACTGCACAATTGAAGGCCAGATAAGTTCTACTGTAACTGAGAAAGAGCCAATTTGGGCATGAACTGTTGTACTTGGAAGGCAGAAATCACAGTGTGACAAAAATATACACAAGTAATTGCTAGGACAAGTTCTTTAAGTTCTCATTTAAATAAACAAAAATAAAATAGAAAACGTGAAAAGTGGCAGACAGAGGTGTTGGGTGTGTGTGTCTTGCCTCCACCGGGCCCTCCTCCTGTCCCAAGTACAGTGCCCCCAGCTCCTGCTCATATACAAAGTGTTGAGACAAAAATATAAAATATACAATTTCAGGTTAAATCCACAATTAGTTAAACTGCAGTCATGAACACACTAAAACCTTGCAATCTGAGTATTCTATAGCTGTACATCCCTGTCCCATGATCACTAGAGGGCCCTGTGATACTGGATGAGCAGGTTTGTGCCTTGTACCAGACGTGATCTCTTCAGCAGGGAGCCAGATCCTAGTATTGAAAGCAGCTAATCTGGCTTTACTAGGCTGTCATCAGCCCATGATCAAAAGCAATACGGCTGACGTTTAATCTAATCAGAACAGTCAGCCAGCATCCATGGCATTTGCTTTATATCATGAAATGGCTCATTTCTTTGGCTATCCCCTCGTGGGGGAAATGAGCTGTCAGCTTCACTTGTAGGGGAGCTTGGCAGCAGAATAAAACACATTTGCTTATTTGTTTAAACCTTTTTTCATCTTTTAATCTTAAATTGCTCATACTTTGCTGGACAGACGTTGCGCACTGCCTGTAAGTATGCGGCCTGGGAGATTTGGTGAGGAAGAGCTTGGCAAGAGAATGTTTTGTTTTATCCGTGCTCTTTCAGAGGAATGAATTGTAATTTTGAGTGTCATGGAAAGAGTACAGACTAATTCTAGGGACTGCAGTTTCGTCATTGCCAACCAACACTTAAGTGTAGGCTCTTTCCCATAGCACAGGCCAGGCTGTTATTGGGCCCTCCTGCGTCCATGCATAATCAGCCTGTCTAATTTGGAGCAAATCATATGCAGATACACAGAACACACAGTTCAAGGCAAGCTGGGTTCTGCTGAGGTTCAAACTGTCCAACATTTGCCGGTACATGATATAAAAATGTACACGTGTTTGCCAAACAGTGTTTTTCATATTGAGATACCATTAATGTGAAACATTCATTTTGGCATTCTCGTATCATGCAAGTATGCAGCTCTTTCAAAGTTCAAAAAAAGTTGTGTCAGAATTCAGCAGAGTTCAAGTTTGAACAGTGCTCTGTCATCGGGCAGAGAATCCCCTTGTGCACCTGTGATTAGGACAGCCAGAATTTTAGTAGCATCTGTCAATGTCAAAGATTTGGGGAATAGAATTATTGTGTTTTTATAGTGTTGTTTCAACACCTTTTTAACTAACACAGCATCGATCGATTTCAAGCTGAATATCTGACAAGCTGATATGTGTGATTGCTTCCTAAACTCGGCAGGAGGACAGATGACCATAAATGGATATATGAGAACAAAACTTAAGAACTTTGAAGCATTTCTACTGAAGGGGTGAAACAGAGTTGAAAGCCAGACAATATTATTGCAACCATCAAAACAAACAATTTAGAGCAAGCAAGTGAAACATAATCAGTCTCTCTTTTCAACAACCATCATGTTTGATGACTCCCAGTTTCCATCACAGCCAGTGAGCCTTCTGCACTGAATTTTGTTTAGAAGTGAAGCAAAGCCAACTCCACTGCCTGTGATCGCTTCACTTGTCTTTGTGTCTGATGGAACAATCATTAAAAAAGGCGCCAGGATTCACAGCCACAATAAATAACTGATGCATACATTCATCTTACATAATTTCTAAAATATTAAGAAACAGACTAACACCAAATGTTTGATTTCTGCTGTGTTCCCATGTAACTGATATCTACATAGTTCATAGTTTTTTAAATATTACAAATGATATATGACCTGCTAAAGCAACATCTTTCCAGTTTTTGATGTGTTAATACAATCCAAGCAGAACTCTGTGCCACCAAAGTTAAAGATACACCAGGACACTGCCATAAGGGGGCTGAAGCAAAATACAGTGCCTTGTTCTAAATGTCACCCTGTGTATTAGAGTTAGATGGCTGAAACCTGATCCCCCTTTCAAACAAGGTTAGGACCCAAAAGGTATGGCAACTCTATGAGGTGGAGGAAATCACCTATGAGATGCTGAAGTTGAAATAAAATAAAAGCAAAAAATGCTTATTTTTGTGAGGAACAGGATGCAACCATAGGTTTAAATATAACAATATCAACAAATCAATAAACACCTCTGAATCCCTGCCTTTCACACTGGTAAAATTTCTATCCATACATGTTCTGCTATCTGTTGTACCTCTTTTGGCAGCCTTCTGTCCAGCTCCTGGGAAAAAGACCCCAGTGCCTCCACCAAAACCACCTAAATGAAACAAAGGAGCAAAGGTGAGTATGCAGGTTTATAGCAGGGTACAAATTTCACACTTGCACACACAACCTATTCCAGTTTCAGTTCAAGGCTACAAGAACTCACCTCCTCCAAGACCACCGCCTCCAAAACCACCACCACCTAGATTGCCATAACCTGGATGGGAAAGAAAACAATAAACAGGTGGTAAAAGAAATCCAGTGCAAAATAGACACCACTCAGAGAGCGCAAACCTCCAACAAGGGTACATCACTGTCCCCAAAATGCCATTACCCCTAAAAGCAATATTCCCATGGTAGTGTGACTGTCATAATATGATTCTTTGACCATGAAAACCAGAAAACCTACCCCTGGCATTTGGAATCCCATTGATGTCATTATTAATTTGAAAGCTCTTCCAGATAAAGTCATTCCTGTATCTGGAGCAAAACCAAAATCTAATGAATAGTTAGTTCTATGGGCCATACCCTCTCTCTCCAAAAACAATTGATCAAAATGCATCCAGAATTTTTTTGAATTATGCTGTGAACAAACCAACAAACAACAAACAGCAGTAAAAACATTACCTCCTTAGCTGAGGCAATTACTGTAACACAAAGCAAGGAGAGTCAAACAAAAGAAACACCTTTCATCACTATTCAGCGGTAATTTCCCTTCACTGAAAATAACCCATCAGTCATTCTTTCAATGGTTTTCCAAGACCTGCAACTACAACGCACTATAAATAAAAAACAGGTGATATATGACACAATATCATGTGTGCTTAATTATGTTAGAAAATGCTGTTTCTAGAGCCAAGCTGATGACTAAGAAATATAACCGAAAAAACATCAAAAATGGTAGTTTGTCTGGTTATGATTATATTATATATTATATGTGATTGTATTATAAACACTGGAGGGAGAAGTCAGTTCATTCTAAAACCTAAAGCCATATACGGTCAGAAAGTGTTTGGCTTGACTTAATGCATAAATAATATATACAGTATATATTTATTATTATCATATATATATAGAGAGAGAGTACACACACACAGTACATAAATACAAATGTCAGGATAAAATTTAGAAAATGTTAACCTAAATGGAATTACACTTGTATAGCACTTTTCTCCACACTGAAGATTTACAAACCACTGGGACAGCCACCGGGATGAGCATCTTTGTTCAGGGACACTTCAACATGTGGACTGGAATTGAAATGCCAACACTCCAGTTAGGAGCAGTGCTATTAGAATACTTAAAACTGGAAAATGCTTTTAGATGAGTTGAATTGTCAAAATGTCCAAATGAAATATATGAGAGAAGTGAGTCAAGGTGGGATACTGTTCATATACTTATCTCTAGGTAACTGCCAAAGAGATAAAATATATGTCACCATATGTAACATATGGCATTCCATTTTTATGCCTCTACACCGGTGACAGTTGTGGCTGGATGCATGTTTTTGGGTTGTCTCTCCATCCGATTCTTCTGAATGTGATATCTCTGGAATGCCATCAGGGAATTTCTCCCAATTTGGCGGAAATGTCCACTTGGATTCAAGCATGAACTGATTAGATGTTTCTAAGCCTTCACTAAGGCTTATATGTATATGACAGATAAACATGTAAACTAAACTGACTGCTTGGTGGAAGCATACAACTGCGAGCTGGTAATTCTAGCTTGCCATAATGTTGTGCACAAAGTTCTACAGAGTTTTATTACTTAGATGTATATTAAAAGAAGCTGTGGGTTGGACTAGCTCCCCAATTGCAGACAAACATATTGGAGTAATGACTATCTCTGAAGCTAAAAGACATTCACCAAGGTGTCTGTTGTCATCAGTACTGGGGGCACTGGACAACAAGTCAAAACAGTTGTGGGCACTGGCCTTGTCTAGGTCTTGACAAACAGACTGAGCATGCAATGTGAGCTCAGACACTAAGCTACACTAAGCATCCTTGTGATAATCCATCTCTTTCTATCAGCTCAGTTCTCCTCGATTGCTCAACCATCCCTGAGACACACCTTAAAGTAATAACACCAGTAATCAATTCTTATATGAATCAGACTGCTCTGGGGCTTTCTCTATTCCAGTGTCTCTTGCACTGACTCAAGGAATCATTTGTCTCTGTTTTATCTCCACATATCATAAATATGGTCAGGAATTGACAGGAAACTGACAAAACAGGAGAGTTGTGCAATAAATGGAACACTGTGGATGCCTAAAACCCTCAGAATGACTTAGTCTGGCTTGAAATCTTGCTTTAAAATTGTACTGTCTGGTCCACCTCCAGATCGCAGAATGTCTGAAGTGTATGTGTTTGTCAGTGTGAATGATGGAAATACAGCACAGTCTGCGCAACTGAGAGATTATGCATATCGATGGAAAAGCGAGATGAGAGGGTGAAGACAGGCAGGACTGTAGAGATGTTGAGCTTATTCATCTATCATCTGGCCCACCTGTGCTCACATGTGCATGACCCAACCTGGCGCTGGCAGTCGTGCGTAGGGATGACCAGCACCTGCCACGTTGAACTCAGCTCTTTAATTTGAGAGCAGGAGACAAAATGCAGACATGTAGAGATCAGCCTGAGAAGCTGTGTGTGTGATCATGAGTGCAAGCCTTAGGCAGACATAAGGTTTGAGACAAGGAAGAAAGGCAAACAGAAGATATTTTCTGTAGTTCTGAAATCACTATACACTGAGAAAACACTCTCAAGTCAGAAACAATACCCTGGGGGTTGTACATTTTTGGGGTCAAAGCCAGGGAACATGGCAACAAAATCTGGGCCTTTGGTGGTTCAGCATCCATCTGTTTATTGTATATTTGAGGGGTGGACGGCAGAGTTTTTGTACAAAAGCTCTCTGTTTAGCCATATTTACACCATCTTGTCAGCTCAAACAAGCAGGCTTTTGTTGGACTACCATATCATTACAGCATGTCAGCTCATACAAATAGACCTGCCTTAGCTAATACATTACTGAAAGTGTACAACACTGTTTGTTGTCATGAACCACACACACAAAAATTCCGTACCAGGACTCAGAAATTAAATCATCACTTTTCTTTGGGTCTGTTCCTAGTGTTTAGTACACTGCTGACAAGCTCAAGGATTTCTGTACACTAATGCAGTGGATCATTTTCTTAGTGACTCAAGGCGCAGTGGGAAACCACTGGGAGATCACTTGAAACCCCAACTGCCTTTGGACCTTGGACAAAAGAACCCTACAAAAGGTCATTACTTTGAATATAAGGTGGCAGGGACAGAAACTCTATACTACACAGGAGGGAGGACTGTGAGCCGAGGAAACTGGAAGGCAAGTGATGCAGTACTGCAATATATCATACTTTCCTACACTTAGATTTCTAAAACAAAGTGTGACGGACACATGGTTTACAAGCCAGTTTCCATTCAGAAAAGACTACAGGCTTTCACAGCTGTGTGACAAGTGCACCAGCAGGTTGTTGAGGTGTGTGAATGAGTAACTGAACATAGAGCAACAGCAGTGACTCATTTGTGGTTTAAGAATTATCTCAGTGGGGGTACACAAGTAAATTCAAGTTGTGACGTTCTCTGACAAAGGAGTCGTGTTTTCAAGGGAATAAAAATGTGATGAGGGACGGGCTGCCTCCTGTTGCAGAACGTCATGTGCACTGGCATTTAAACTGTAGACTGACATAGAAAAAAAAAGGCCAGACAGTATGGCTGGTTTTTTCAGTCACCAGTCATTTTCTCAAACTCAGTTCCAGCACAAGTGATGGAAATGGGCCAGTGTGAACAGAAATATCTGGTTTCAATCTCACGACTGAAACGTCTTGCTCACTCTCCACTGGGGTTAGGTAAGGTAATACAAGAGAGATTAATCAAAACATTGTTTTCGGCTCTCAGTCTTCTGCTCTTGTTCTTCTTCTTTCTCTATCCCTA
>NW_018127925.1:1426413-1453090 GCF_001952655.1 Monopterus albus
CCTTTCTAAGGGGGCACGTCGAGCAGGCATGAGGTGTTAATAGCAGCAACCAGAGGAAGCCAAACACGAGAAGTGAAAGATGGATATGCTCGCTTGTCTCCATTTCTTCCTTCCCTCCCTCTCTCCCCTTGTCTCTACTTTGTGAACCAGCTGGGCCCGGTGAAGGGTTTAATTTAGGAGAGTAAAGAATTTGATGGCAGAGATCCATTATAACTGAAGGTCAAAGCACAGAAAGCAGACTTGGAAGCTCGAGCTCTGAAATAAAATTTTTAAGACTTGTTTCTTATTATATTCTTTGTTTTAGCTCATATCTAAAGTATAAGGCTGGTCATTTTTTTATATTAGCAGTATTTTCAACACTCCTGGTACAGAGACCAACACCAACAATGATTTACCTCTACTTGTGATTAATGTCTGTCAATCTGCCAGTCCTGGATTAGTTTATTCATCTGTGCCATAGACCTCCACTGATGTTTAAAAAACAATAACAAATCAGAGAAACAGACTGCTGCACTGAGTGACATGTTTCCTCATTATGACACACAAGAACCTAACATTTGTTAAGAATATCCAGAAGTCTCATGCTTCCTTCAGATGCTGTGAAAAGTCATGGCCATTTGGAGCCCTTAGGGCAACATTTAAAAAAATATATCAAGATCTGATGTTTCATAATGAGGAAATGTCACCCAGTGCAATGGTGTGTTTCCCTGATGTGTTTTTAATTTTAGTGTTTTTAATTTTAACTGTGAAAGTAAGCTAATCTAGGACTGACAGACATTAATCATGAGTAGAGGCAATTCCTTATTGGTTTTAGTCTCTGTGTGTGGGGGAGTGTTGAAAATGCTATTAATATAAAAAATGACTGGCCTTATCCTTTAATCAGGGAAGTAGCCTAAGAACAAATGTTTGTTTTCTGGAAAGTCACAAGTCTCCCTGTTTCCTTAATAGTGTTGTATGGGTTGAAAACCCTTGTCAGTATGTATAAATGACAGGAGGGTCACAGGTCACTAAAGGTAAACACTGGGTTTGCTGTACAAACCACAGAGTAAAGAGGAACTGCAAGAAGCAGATGCAGTTTTCTTTAATGTGATAGAAAATCATGGTAACTTTATCTTCAGAGGCTCTATGGAGGTCCTTAGAGAATCAACATTTTGCTAAATTTGACTGAGAAATTCTGTTCATAGGCCGTGGTCCCATATAACACTTTAAAAGCTAAGCACATCATTATGTCCTTCAGTGTCATTACACCACATTTTATCAGCAGCAAATTATCACACTGTTCCACTTCCAAGTTGGTGGACAAATTGCATTCTTATGAGGTGATGCAGGACAAGTTGGATGACAGCAGAATGATGTGAGATGCTGTAGTGCTTCCAGGTCGTGTGAGACAAGTGGACACACTGAAACTCTCCAAGTTTCCTCTCACTTTCCCTCTCCCTCTCCTGTGACCTGCCCTGTTCCTTGTCACCTCCACATACTCTGTGCTGTCAGTCATAGGCACCAAAGCTATGAGAAGCAGCATGGTCACATGTTGGACTAAGTATTCACCCAGTCACACCACCCCTGTCACTCGCTGGCTTGTGTGAGCCCGTTAAATTTGGCAGCAAGCCTTTTATTGTTCAGTGAGTCCCAAAGCCTCTGGCTCCCTCTTTGCCAGATGACCCCAACAGCACTGTTTAAGCTGTCAGAGCGCCTACAGACAAAAGGTCAAAGGGTCTAAACTGGCCTTATTCTCTAATGCTTTTAGGGCAGCATCCAGATCAAAATCAACATTATAAAACTGGACTTCCACCCTGTTATGCTAGTGTTGTTAGTCACTGTTGGTATATGTGGTCATTTTTTAGGTTTATAGGGGACATTTGCTTCATACTAAAAGAGAATGTGCTTTGGTCTGCTACTTTGACCAACTCTGGAGGATCTCACCAACCCACGCACTTGCGGAACCGAACACACACATCATCTCGTTGAGCAATTCTTATCAATGGCTCCAGATTTACAGCAAATGTAAAAGTCACCATTACATGTGGAAGCACTGCCACAAGGCCAAACCAGGCAGCGTTGTCCAGTGGTGTCAGTCACTGTCTGGCCTCATTAACCTGTCTCTTTGTAAGCCTCCACAAACACATCTATGCAAAGGCCATTAATGCTGTCCCTAGATTCAAACTGTGCTGATTTGTACACCATGCCTCACACCATGTCCACTGACTTTATGATGTCATTATGGACATATGGAGCAGAAGCTTTTGAAAACCATTACATCTCTCTAATCTGTCCATGTGCATCTCAATCTCACAACCATCTGGCAATCTTCTTGTTATTATTTGCACTGCTGTCACTGATTGTACAGGGTTTGAGTCATAGCCTATTAAGTTGTAGTGTTTAGCTTTATCCTAATCACTCTGACTTAGATTTCTTATTCTTTTTAGTCTATTTTTACTCTACTTTTATTCTATTCTTAGTTTACTAAATGGTATGGCATTCAATACTAGGTGAGAGAAACGGTATTTTGATTTTCTCTATGTCCAGCACATATAGTAAATTGACAATAAAAACATTTGATCTTGATCTATTCCCCTGTTTTTCTTTTCCCTCCAGCACATGGAACATGAGCATCAAAGCTGTGTGACTTTCTCTTCTCATCCCTCAGGTTCTCTGTGCTAGATTCAGAAATCTAGATCTGGATCCTCAACCTTCAGGAGTCCCGGCTTCTTTTTGTCCCTGTTGCTCATATTTTGTTCATTTCCTCTTCATTTGTTCATTCCTCTGTTTTTTCTCCTTCTCCAAGTGTTTGTTTCCTTCCCCTGTATGTGTGAATGGTGTGCTTGGTTTTTGCCTCTTGTGTGTTTGTGTAGTTTGTTTGCAAGGGAGGTCATGTGGCTTGGGTCTGTTGGAGACAGCTGGAAGTTGCTCTTCCTTCTGGATCATGGTCTTTATATATGTTATAATTAGAATAATTCTGTCCTTCTGATGAAGCTTAAGAACACTCTATAAACATTCATGCTAACCAAACAGTTCGTTCTTAGCTTGTTTCTCTGAGAGTAGAGAGCTGCTGAGAGTGACTCTGCTATTCTATTCTTTATCCACTTCCAAAGGAATGTCACAGTTGCTCTGCCAACACTGAGCCCCTGAATATGTCTCAAGAGTATCTCCAACCCAGAGCTCATACCATCGCCCATTTTAGCTTGTCACATGTACTCACAACATGTATTGTAAAGGTACAGTATGCAGACAAGGGAGAAACAAACTGCAACTATTATACAGAAGTATACAGGGAACATGTGCACTTAGAGAATCCAGTTTTGAAAAGCTACTCATTTCTGATCAGTCAATAAATGCACTTGTGGCTGCATGGTATGTAAAATTGGCCTTGTGTCTTCCCTCTCCCAGATGGTCCACATATGCAACTGACTGCAAGTCCACTGAACACTTTTCTGGCAAGTCAGGGTTGAGAAAAAAGACTAGTGTTCGACAGGTCTACTTGGCCCAAAACATTCAAATTAAACAATGATGTTAGATTCATGGAGTTGGCGTCAAAGGCAATTTTCAAGGTTGTCTGCTTTTCTGTCTAAAGGCTGTGATCTGTGTGTAACCATCTGAGGCTGAATGATATTTTCATTATGGCAAATATACACTGTATGATACAGTGTGGGATGTGCTATAGTACAAAGGAAAACTAGTGTGTCACTGAAAAGCTGTTTACCAAAATGTATATACTATACATGTATGTACTGTTAAGATACAATGACCTACAGAATACCTATAGAGAATGTAAGGGTTTATCATGCTGTATTGAATGCTGGGACAGGGGCGCCATTTTGGGATGTATGCACTGTATTTACCTGCATACATTCTTGTTTTGTTTTTCTAAAATGTTGCTTAAATTGTTTAGATCCAGTTTTACTGACTGTGATAATTCAGGGTTGATAACCTTAGCTGACTGTAGCTAACTTGGAGTGAACTTACAGATCCTGTATAAGAGAGCGACAGACTGAGAAATGACTCTGTACACTGACTGTACACTGATCTCAGTTCAGGAGCTAATGCTAGCTAGTGTATGCACTGTATTTACCTGCATACATTCTTGTTTTGTTTTTCTAAAATGTTGCTTAAATTGTTTAGACCCAGTTTTACTGACTGTGATAATTCAGGGTTGATAACCTTAGCTGACTGTAGCTAACTTGGAGTGAACTTACAGATCCTGTATAAGAGAGCGACAGACTGAGAAATGACTCTGTACACTGACTGTACACTGATCTCAGTTCAGGAGCTAATGCTAGCTAGCAGCTGTTGGGAGATGACACAAACACTTCAGATAAGTGAATTTCTGTCCTGTCTGTGCTCAAACTCTAAAATGTTGCTTAAATTGTTTAGATCCAGTTTTACTGACTGTGATAATTCAGGGTTGATAACCTTAGCTGACTGTAGCTAACTTGGAGTGAACTTACAGATCCTGTATAAGAGAGCGACAGACTGAGAAATGACTCTGTACACTGACTGTACACTGATCTCAGTTCAGGAGCTAATGCTAGCTAGCAGCTGTTGGGAGATGACACAAACACTTCAGATAAGTGAATTTCTGTCCTGTCTGTGCTCAAACTGAACGCTAAAGTGAACGTTTGGATGTAGCTGAAGCATCCACTACTATGAACTTACAGATCCTGTATAAGAGAGCGACAGACTGAGAAATGACTCTGTACACTGACTGTACACTGATCTCAGTTCAGGAGCTAATGCTAGCTAGCAGCTGTTGGGAGATGACACAAACACTTCAGATAAGTGAATTTCTGTCCTGTCTGTGCTCAAACTGAACGCTAAAGTGAACGTTTGGATGTAGCTGAAGCATCCACTACTATATGTAGCTGTATGGAATAGTTCTTTTTTTTTTAATTAACTTATAGATTTATGTAGTGTATGAAGTCGCTCTGTTTGGTAATTTGTGTGATGCTCCAAACATGGTGCATTTACCCAAAATTCAACACGGCATGACGTCAGCTTCCCATACTCTACAAGAGCCTACAGAGCCAGAGGTCATCTTCACAAATCACTGGGTGTCAGTAAGTACTGAGAAATCAGTAAGCATTTCAGTGAAGTGACATAATTTCAGTGTCTAATGTCATTTAAGAATACAAGCATTAAAATAAAAATGAGTAAAACAGCTGGGAGCACAAAATTAGCTAAAAAGTGAACATAATTAAATAACTTACACCTTTTACAGTGACAATTTAAAATTATACAGCTTTTAAAAAAGTATTGCTTTAGGTTGCATCACAACCCAAAGCAAAACTTCATACTGTAAATTAATGCTGTATAGAACTTCAGCTCAGGAATAAGCAGTTTCATTTGCCATCAATGTTCCATGGCTGTACAATCAATGTGCAAAACCAATAATCTACTGTTAATGGAACTCTGAACTTGTATGCTAATGCAGAAAACACTGTAATTGCTTACCCAGCCACAAATACAGAAAGCAGGCCCTCAAATCAGTCAACTTCTACCAATGACTGCTGCAAGGTCATCTGTCTTCACAAACTCTTAGGGAAATAAGAACAAGAGATTTCTCCATTGCCACATAAATAATATTTAGGCTGTCCTGCCAGATGGACAAGGAGAGCGGCCCATTCTCCAGACCTGCTGGCAAACAAACCAGGGGAGAGGTCGATAGAAGCCTGTGATTATGCACAGAGGTTGAAAGGAGCCAACGGATGCCTCATTCACTAACACAGTAAACATGGAAAAATATTAGTGCTAACATGCTCACTAGAGAATCAAGAATGATGGAGCTGTTACTGAGTCATAGTGCAAGTATTTGTTCAGTGTGGGGGAAAAATACCACAGTTATAATGTGTAATGTGTGGCATGCGTGACTGATTAGACACCAAAAAAAAGAAAAAACCCCACTAATAATGGCCTTATCTTATCTTGCTTTACTTATCTAATTCTTAAGACAAATAAATGGGATTACTGAAGAGGCTAAGGACCACATCTGGTGACATCACCAAGAAAAATTGTTTGAGAAGCTACAGGCATTTCCAGGGATCAACAAACAAGCTCTGCTGGCTGTGTTAAATAGGCAGGGGCTCTGACATAAAAAAGAAAATCATTTCCTTTGCAGACAGTTCAGGTTCCAAGCTAATGAAAGCTTGACACTGAGACCCAGTGTAGGACAGATTGAGGAGAGGAAACGGAACGATTGGTGAGTAAGACCAAAGGAAAGTGCAATCCTTCACAGTGTGTTTGAATAAGCAGCACTGAATTTATGGTGTATGTCTGCCTGCATTCTGGAAGGGATGCTGCCCCCCAAAAAATGACAGGAGACATACTTTAACATTTATGTGTGTGTGTAGGCGCACGTGCTCACACTTATAATTACACACATATGACTATAAACATATTTACATACACCCACAGTCATGCACTTTCACGTGCAGATGCTTACAGTCTCTGACAGGTCCAGTGACAGGTCTGAACTTCAATTAATGAAAAGCATGTGTGCTCCAGGAGACTAAACCTTTTTCAAGCTTGTCTTCTCTTGGCTAAACACTTTCATCCTCACCTTGACCTATCAGTCTCCTTGCTTTCATGAAGCTCTCTACCTGAATGTGCATGTGTTTGCGAGTGGTTTTGTACATGGATGACATACACACGGTATATTACCAAGAGTTATTAGTCCTTTCCATCATCCATGCTTAACTCTGTCTCTGCTCTGTCCTCCCCATATCTACTTTGTTTCCACTTCTTTGCCTTTCCTCTGCTCTTCCTGTTGTGAAGCAGATTAGTACACTTAGTGCTTCTTCAAACAATGACCCTGACAGGAACCAGAGGGTCTAAAGAAGAACCAAAAGAATCAGATGCATAGATGGGCCGTACATTTTAAATCACAAAAAGACATATTATTAGATAATACTCCAAATTTAAAACCAGTGTGTCAGTGTTAAATTGACTTTTTTAAAGAAACATGTGAGTAATATTTATAGCATGAGCTTTAAAATTACTGCCAGCTTCAAAACAGAATCATTTGTTGACCTCAGGAAGTGAACCCTCAAACCCTCCTACATACTGTATGTCAGCCATTAGAAAGCTACAACTCAGTGTTCTACTGCATATTGACCTGCCATCACAGAAGTTCAGAACATGAGACATGTTGCAGCATTGACCAGTGTAGCCCAGGATCTTAAATTATGCTTGTATTGCAGTCTTTCCAAGCAGTAATTTATCTTGCAACTAATTATAGGGACTATTTTATTACAGATTTCTATTACCTCAGATTCTGTTTATTCAAAAGTAGTGAAGCGCCACAAAAAATGGTGAGCTAGTGAAAACTAGAGTATATTCAGCTACCATCTGGTTTACTCATTTAAAATTTAATAGAACATCCTTGCAATATATCCTACCTTCATTAAGTCATTTGAGGCAGTAGCTTGTGGTGCTTTTCAGCTGTATTACATTATAATGTCAGCTTTAGTAGCACCTTCATATTATCAGGCTCATATTATTACTTTCCATCTTTCTTTTGGCTAGCTGGTAGTGGGTGGAGCTATTTCAGAGACCTGGCACATTAAGTGCTCATGCAAGATAGTATTTAGGGTGAAATTTGCTGAGCTACTGAGCCCACACCTGTTTGTGTGCTTGGCTTTTCCAGAGAACTGTTTAGCAGGCTGCTTTCAGATGTGTTCCTGTTTGGAGGAACAATGAACAACAAAGAATGTCTATGACGAACAGCTTTTGAGCTGGTGGCCCATCAAGTCTCTGTTTGCTGACCAGCCTCCAAATTCTTTCCTTTACTCATCACTAATTTATTACACACACACTTTATGAACTTAGAAACTAACAAGGGGCTGACCTCTAGGCTTTCTAATTACAATGAGATGTTCCAAATATGTAGTCACTGACAGTGGGGATGGATAAAACAGTCAAAACACGATAGTGACTAGAGTATTTCGTCCATCTGGTATACTGTATTATATTGCTAACCTGGAGTTATAATTTATCCATTGTCCACTGTTTTTCTAAAATCAGTGGTGGGGGCAGCAGGTCTAGGTGGGCAGCTCACACATCCCTCTCCCCAGCGATGCTCCCCAGCTGTGGGACCCTGAGGCACTCCCAGGCTAACCGAGGTATATAATCTCTCCAGTGTATTCTGGGTCTACCCCAAGCCTTCTACCAGTTGGACATGCCCAGAAGACCTCCAAAGGAAGGCCCCCAACGGAAGGCCCCCAAGAGGCATCCTAATCAGATGCCTGAAGCACCTCAACTGGCTCCTTTTGATATGAAGGAACAGCGGCTCTAATCCGAGCTCCCTCCGGATGTCCGAACTCCTCACCCTATGTGCAAGCCTGAGTCCAGCAACCCAATGGAAGAAACTAATTTTGGCCACTTGAATTCTCAAGTTCCTTCATTCTTTGGGTGGGAGTTATAATCTAAGCAAATGTTAAATCAAATTGCTTACAGATTCTGACAGCTCATACACTGCAATCATGTGTTTTCAGATATTGCGAGGAAGGTGGGACAGACCGCATGTTGCCTTTCTATCATTTTCAATTTGTATTTCTTTGCAGAAATCCCACCCAAAAACATCCCTTCTCAACCTAAAACAGACTGTTGTAATGGTACAATAAAACTACACCTAAAGCGGAAACAGTAACTTCTGCTTCTTTTAACTGCCTTCACACTGCCTGAAAATGACAAGAGGATAGCCTACAGCAGCCAAGTTTTGGCAATTGCGCCATGAGGATTGAGTCTACCTTTGCTTGAGGGAACACAGGAGATGGTGTTGCTGTTCATAAAGAGCAGTTCTTTCCAGCCTCCAGTGTATTGTCAAAGCTGGAAGCTGACAGGCCTCACAATTAATGTAACATTGTACAAGCACTTGCATGAGCTACACTGCAATCATGCTACTCATATAGCCAGCTGCTGTTCTCCATTACTGACCAGGCAAAGGTGAGTGTCTGTGGAGTGCAATGTCACAGCTTGGCTTACACATAAGAAGGGATGGCAGCTCTATTGATGTTTGTACTCATGTCTCTCGAAAAACCTGCTTTATATATTAAAAGTTAATACAAAAAATGTCAATGATTTCAAATGCTGGTAACATATCATTTTTTCTGGCAATTTATTTTTTTGCAGTACAAGCCAAACAGATGGATTCAAGCTGTCACTAGACAAACCCTACAGTACCTACTGATGGACCGTGCATGTACATTTTCACTGTAATGGAAACCTCATGCTTGTAAGATATGCAGAAAGTTCTCATATCCAAATTTGGACAATGTAAGATAACGGTCTTCTCATGGAATGGAAATCTCTTTTTTCCTTGTCACCACTGATGGAAATAAACATTCAGAGACTGAGCAAGGTTACAGCCACGAAGTGGAACCTGTTACAGCTCCTCAGTGAAATTAAGTCTCTCTTTTCATGGATAAATCCTTAGATGGCCCCTAACTGTTCACTTTTTATTTAAGATTTTCTTTTTATCCATACAACAATAATTAGTGTAGAGTATGGGAGACCAAAATTAAAACACACACACACACACACACACACATACACATACACATACAGTTATGTGCTGCGTTTTAATGTTGTTTGCTTCCCTTTTTCTCACTGAAGTAATTTATGCCATGTATGCCTGGTGAGGAAGAGGAAGAACTCAAATGCATACAAAAGGCAGGGCAACACTTCCCAAGTAATGCTCTGCTGATGCAAGCCAAAATCAACTTTCACCAAATACTGGATATTAGATCATTTTCACAAATTGGCCCTGCAGAAACTCTTGTTAGAGGACAGGGGTGTGGGCACTCCATAGGGACCCTTGTGTGACCTACTCCATGTGTTATCAGGACAATAAGACGATTACTTGGTTTCTTATCTTTCCAAACACATAGAGGTTGGCTGAGATTGTATCAGCAGGGCTTACAGAAATTTAACAGTTGTTAAATGATACTAAAGCACCAATGCAGTGCAAACTGAAAGGCAAAGGTAAATATTTACAGTACAGTATCGGACAGAAGGGCCGTGTTAAATTTCCACACAGAGGTTTCCAGATATTGTAAAGGTTTATCATTACAAAAACATTAATTAGTGCTCTGGCACCATTATTTGGCAGGCGGTGATGGCGGTTTGCACACTGCCAATCATCACTCCTTAATGCAGCAGCGGTGGAGGAGGACTGGACTCACTCCATAATCCCAACCAGTCCGGAGACCCCAAACAGCTACCAAGACGGTGTTAACTGAACTCAACGAAAACACGGGAGATAAGAAGAACTTGATGACAACCAATCAAAAGACTGTTTCTCTTCACTTGTTGTCCAGATCTCCCTATTCTCTTGGAGTGTGAAGGTAATGCAGTCTACATATTAACCTGCTTTATACAACCCCCACCCCAGCAGTATATTCTATTTCCCTCCTTTCAACAGTATGCAGAAATGCACAGGAACTGTCCATTTTATAAACAAAGCAAACGTGGTTTCCTCTAATACAGTATTGCTTTGCAGCTATTACTGTATAATGTAAACTGAGCAAAACCACAGGGGGTGTAACTTATTGGAAATATTTTATAAAACTATTAATTGTTGATATTTTTATGTATTGTACATACCATTTTAATACATGTAACACAATAACATATGCAAATCCTCCAACTTACCAGGTTTAGGGGCTTTTCCACCTTGTCCTGTTAGATGGAAACAAGTAAATAAATTAAATGTATGTGATACTTTACTTTTTCCTATAATACCAAAATATAAAGACCCACAGTACATTCATATCTTACAGGCACTGCTGTACATTTTTCAACTTTGTTTAGTATTTTATTTAAAAGGCACTTATTCCTGTTTTTGCTTAATAAAAACAAGATGTTGATAAAAGGTCTGAATAGGAGACAGCAACTCTTCAAGGCAGTTGTATTTTCATTGAATTTATCAAACAATAAAGTGTTTGCAAGGTTTTTTTTCTCTGTTTTAACTTCATACCTGCAATTCCCAATCCACCAGGCCCAACACCTCCTGGCACCAAACCACCTGGGCCAACACCACCTACAAAACCTCCTCCTGTCAGGGTCAAACAGAGAGAGAGATTGTGCTCAATAGTGTCATTGTCATTATTGCTGTCAATATTTATCATCCTCATCATTTGCAAACAAAATCATCATGTCCTTATTATTTTGGGATCATTGTTAATAATCACTATTACTGAACACTGAGCTTGTATGAGAGAAACATATATTTCCAAACCTCTCACATCTTCCAAAAACTGGTTTAACAACATTGGTTGGAATCACATACAATGGTTATTGCCCATACCAATATCTGTATAACTATTCTCAGCTTGTGGTGGTGTGACAAAGAAGTCTCACCATGTGTTTGTCCCAGATCTGACCGAATCAAAGCTGAGTCCTGACAGGAAGGTTTGTCTTCAGAACAGCAATCTGTTTCTTGTTGTTGTGTTATGTGCTGCAACTTTAGTAGCACTCGAATACAAAGCTGAGTCTAAAGTTGAGTATATCTGCTGTAGATGTGTGAAATGACAAATACCAGACAGACTATACTGTATGTGGCTATGCATTAAGCTCAATTTATGCCCTGGTCATTTGCACAAACTGTCAGAACCCTGTGAAGGCAACACTTCTGCCATGTCTGAGGCATTACCATATGGAAAAGATTATATTTCTAATGATCATCATCAAGTAATTTTAGATACTGAAACATAAAGCTGAATAAGTTATTGAAATTCAGTAGTTTTTCTAAAACTTGTACTGAGACTGATTTCTAAATATTTCACAATTTATTCAAAGTGCTAAAGTGTGCAGATGGACTTGCTTGAGGTTTCACCCTTCATTCAAGAAGCTTCTTCAGTACAGAGGCCAGCAGCAGAACTGAAGACACTCCACAAATGAAAGGGGAAGCATCTTCATGAACCTCAGACAATCCAGTTGCACACTTTAGCACTTTGAATACACCATTGCCTGGATGAATGAGAATGTCCACTGACATTTTGCATTTAACTTGATAAAACTGAAAAAGTATCATGCACTAATTCATGAAAAACCAAATGTGATTCTTAGAAAAAATTTTTCAGTATATATGAGGAAAATCCTAAGACTAATCTCTCCTCTACTCACCTGCAGCTTTGGCTGGCTTATAGCCTGCATGAACTCCTGTAAAACAATAGTCATACAGAGCATTGAGTTATGGTGTGTCTACATGGAGTGATGTCATGGACAGTTGTTTTGCACAGCAATTCATCATTACACCAGATGACTTTCATTTTACTTTCTCTCAGAACATCAGGGGATTGTTGTGGCATCTTGTGCAATTTTATACATGCATGCATAGTCTTTATTTTTAATTTTATGTCCGGTACAGAACCAAGGCAGGCATCTGTGGCACCAACTCTCTCTCTCCCTCACAGACACACACTGATGGCGATGCGCTCCCTCTGGCCATTGGGGACAACTTGGGGTTCAGTGTCTTGCCCAAGGACACTTCAACATGTGGACTGGAGAGAACAGGAATGAAACCGCTGACCTTCCAGTAGTTAGGGGACAACTGCCACAGCCACCCCATACTCCAGAGAGGGGAGTAAGTCACACATGTGCAACTCTCAACTTTGAAGTCTCAAACTAGTTCCAAGTTAGAATCAAGCAAGTCCCTATTATTAGTCAAGCAAGTCACAAGTCAAGTCATACAAAATTCTACCCCAGTTTCCACATTTAGATCGATTAAAAGACAGTGGAGTTTTATTTTAGTCATTAACAAAAAGTGTTTCACCTGGAAAAATACTGTAAATATTAAGAAAATAAAATTTCACAAAAGTGCTACTTAGGTTTAATTAGGAAACCTAAAACATAGATATGTACAATATGGGAGAAATTATGGAAATGATCCTTTTCATTTGCGTTAGGAAACTGATATATATTGTGTCAATACATGCAACATGCTTGTATATTGCAAGTATTATTAAACTGCAATAGCAAATACACTTGTAGAAATTGTAATTGCTGACTGGATTGTGCTCAGCAACAAAGTGTTTTTGAGCAAATGAAGCCTTACTGATCTTAGTAGCTGGTTGGGGTGGATCGTGATAGTTCGACGCGTACAGTTCTGCCATCACTTTAGTTTAGGCAACAAAAGCACTTAGTTTAAGGACAGATTAAGGAAAGATCATGGTTTTGGTTAATTGTAAATAAACAGGATGTATCTGAAGTCACTATGAACCTTTGTTCTGTATTAAACCAGACCATGACCCTTCAGTAACCTTAACCAAATGCTGTGCCTAAAGATAACCATAAAAACATTTACTGGTCACTACAAGTGGATATTGTAATGCAAGACTAAACGTTTTGGCAGAAAACAAATGTAGTGTCTGTGAACATTTTACTGGTGTATTCAGTATCACACCATTAGCAGCTTGCCAAATACAGAAATTAAAAACATATTTTCATTACATTAATAGAAAATGTGAATTCAATTATGTTGCAAAATTCACTGCTGTTGCACAGCAAAGTATGAGGGAAAGATAAAGAGCACTTTAGTTTTTAAGTGTTACTAACTGTAACCATTTCAAGCACTGCTATCGTGTGACCCTAAGGTTGGCCATTTCAAGACAGCTGATAAATGTTGGTGTTATATTGTAGTATCTTGTTATTACAGTTCAAATCCTTTATATTTTATGTCTTGAGATTAATTACATGAATACATTTCTCTACATTTTGTAAGTATCTTTACCTTTAGTTCAATTTCAGTTCAAATTCAGATGTGTTTCTTTTCACTAAGTCCTACAGTAGTGTAATTTAACTGCTATACCACTGCTAACAATAAATCGATTTTTACTTTATTTTATTTTATTATTTAGTGGCTATATGGATTATTTTCATTTAAACTGTCTGCCCAGTCCGGTTACCTGGAAAGAATCCAGTTCCTGGTCCATTTGCAGCACCAGGCGGTATATACACACCTGGAACACACACAACAGAGAAAGCAAAAGGTCAGTTGTAGCCTCTCATCAACATGCGTGACAGTCGATAAAAACTTGCAAAAGAGTTTTCCGCTATCGGTTTTTAAAAATTTACTTAATTGCATGCAACGGCATTTCTAAACAATGAGCCTGTTTTCTAGACAAACATTCTCAAACATATTCATCATCTGTGGTCCAGACAGCGAAACTGAAAATTTTCCTTGGCATACACAACTGCCCCAAGTCATAGCAGTGATGGGGTGCGCAATGAAACGTGAACACCGTGGTGGCTCCAGTCAGAACCAGAGTGAAGCCAAAAAGAAAAGAAAAGAAAAATTTTTTAAAAACTTTATTGGCTTGATTAGGAGAAAAATCCAAGTGTTTTCATTCTGATGAGGTATTGCAGTTGGAAACATTTCAGAAAGCTGCTGCAGTGCTGTGGACACCCTCAGCCCCCACCTACACCCCCTATCCTCATTTCCATCCTGATTTCTGGCTGCAACTCAGAGTCATTCCTGAGATGGTCGTTCTGGATCCCAGACATGGTGGCCTCATGTGTGCGAAGAACAACAAGAGAAATAAAAGAGAGGGAGGATGAAAAAATGACTCCAGTTGTTCTGGGACACATAACAGCTAAATCCAGGGGGACTGGTGAGCTAAGGCCAAATTTACAGCGTTATATTTTTTATGAGGAAAATCTGGTTTATATCACTAAATGCACAATGCTATGAAGAGAATGGGGCTGCAGGACCACAATGATTATATTTAATGACTCTTACATGTGTTGAGAAGCCAATTAATTTAAACCACATGTCAAAGGCGTTCATGCGTTCATTAGCGAATAATAAGTGAACACTGCACTTTGAGTTCTCTCCCCTCAGTGTGTCTATTAAAGGAAGAACATTACAAGGCATTACTGTCTGAAAAGTTAAAATTCACTGCACTAAAGAAGGCTTTGACCTTTTCACTAACAAGCTGTGACATATGTAATGGGTTTGTGGTACAACAACCTCAGTATTCTTTCTGTTGCACAGCTCAAGTTAAGAAAATGAGTCATCAGTGCTAATCAGTGAAAGAAACCAGTAAAGTGCAAAATCCAGACACATACTGCAAGAATCAACTGTTGGATGGAGTTGTGACGATACCATAACATATACAAGATACTCACAGTACTTGAGAATAAAAACAGCATGGGCAAAGAAAATTTGTCTGAAAACATGGCAAGTTCTTTCATGCCTTGATTTTAGGTAAAAAGAGAAGCTGAAAAGTCTTGATATAACTGTGGGAACAATGCTGTTATATTTACTATAAAAAAAAATTCCATAACTGTACTCAAAATCTGATTAAAAACATTTGCCTGCTTTTCTTTAAGAGATAAATTCTCTTCTTGAGCCAAGAGTAGAGTGCCATCAGCAGTTTATAGAGTAAGTTATGCGCAAAGTAGAAGAACTTGCCATATTTTTACATATGGCTCTCTAGGACAAGATGAATTACTATGAGATAGAGGTGGCCTTTAAACTCAAATGACTTGGAAGTTGGGAAACTGCACAAAAGGTAGAACTGATGAAATTTCTTGAGATTTCACCTTGTTACACCTTGTTTCTGCAATCTGAGACAGATTACAGAAACCTCAAAATCCTGCAGGATCAAATAAAAATGTGGAATACATAATAAAATCCAGGAATCTGTATTTGATTAGTCAGTGCAACTCCATGTGTTTGTGGTATGCAGTGTGTGCCTGTCAGTTTGCCCATGCCAGGGGTTGCATTGCAAATATCTGAGTGCAGGGAGGGTGGGGTGATTGTTCTCAACTCTGCTCCTTCATTTTATAATCAAAAGGAGGATTTCCTGTCTCGGCGTTGCAAGCGAAGCAAGAGGGAGTGTGCGTCTGCTCCAGTTTTCCGAATCCCATCATGCTACTGTGCTACGTTTACAGAGTGCATTAGGTTCACTGAGACCAAGCATGCAAATGGAGCAGACGCTGATCGCTGCCAAGCAACCTCATCTACCTCAATGAATTTCAAGATTTCTTCATGGTTGTCTTAATTATCATCACCATCATCATCATCATCATGCACTTACATTGCTTGTGAACTCAGCCAGGTCATGGTAATGTGCTGGAATGTGTGTAAAGGACAAGATTGACTTGTGGAGCACAAGGGATCAAATGAGGAAGAATTTATTTCACTACAGTCAAGAGTTTGCCTTGAGTATTTTTGACATGATTAAATACTGGTGGATTAAAAAACCCTGGGATAGAAAATTTGAACTTTTACTAAGTAATGTAGTAATAATGTAGTAGTAATGTCATAATTTTAGACAATGTGCAAAAAGAAAGGGACAAAACAATAACTCACTGCTTATTATATGCTCCAGCAGGTAATGAGCCTTCTTGCTTTCAAATAAATACAATGACACAGTGAACTGAATTTTCTATTGTTGTGGTTTGAGTCGAGAGTTTCTCTGAGTGCATTAAGAGGGTGATGATGTACATGCACTTACAGGAATCCTGAGGGTAATCTGAATTTATCATCACTACACTTTGGATTCGAATGTGGTCCAACTGAAAGACTCAGTAAGCTAGAAATGTAGCCAGTTATCAGAGGAAAAGAAACCGATTTGTAAGGTACACAATTTATGCACACAATTTGCACAAATAAAGTATGTAAAGATAAAGAAAAAAAAAACTACTTTTGAACAGTCTGGATTGACACTGTTCGTATATGTATCACAGGTAGGCACCTAAAGGGTTTGACATATATGGAGGTGGTGGGCCCATCGTCTGCATGGATAAGAATTGGGCTCAGGTGCAGAGTAATAAGGGCAGCAGGATAAGTCAGAGACCTGGGTGTGCCAATCCCTGGCATCCTCTAGGGATGTGGAATGTTGCCTCTCTGATGGGGAATGATCCAGATTTGGTGCTGGAGGTGGAGAGGTGCCAAGTAGATATAGTTGGGCTCACCTTCAGGGACAGCACTGGATCTGGAACATAACTCCTGGAGAGGGGTTGAACTATTCACACCCAGAGTTGTCCAGGGTGAGAGGCGCCCAGCTGGTGTGGGGATACTCCTAAGTCCTCAGCTGAACACTGCTTTTTAGGAATTCACCCTGGAGAACGATGCACCCACACAACTGCAAGTCGCTTGGAGGAAGACGCCAACCATTGTCTGTGTTTACACACCAAACAGCAGTTCAAAGTATCTGGCCTTCTTGGAGAATCTGGGTGGGGTCCTGGAAGGGACACGACCTGGGGACTCATAGCATTCCAAGCTCCAAGCCCAGCCATGCATCATGCCCAAGCTCCAGATCCAGGCCAAGTCAAGCAGCATGTCTAAGCTCCTCCTCCTCTAAGCTTCAGTCACTCAGCATACCCAAGTCTCAGGCCTCCAGCAGCACATCCCAAACCTAACGTCAAGCCACAACTGGACACTCAAGCCCCCATCAGTTGTCAAGCCAAAACCCCAAGCTGCCCCTGCAATCAACAACCTTCTCTGCTCTCCAGCACCCTGGAGTCACATCATGTTACCGAGCCACAGTTATCCCACGTCACCACTGAGCAGTGGCAGCAGAAATCCCTTGAGATCACTGCTGGGCAGCAGCAGCTCCACAGCATCCCCATTATACCACAACAGCTCCTCAGAGTCGTTCACCACCAACACTGTCTGTTCTTGTAACATCAATGCCATCTGTTCCTAAAGTCAATCCTGAGTCAACCTGATCAATGCCCCAGTGTGAACTACCTGTGCCTCAGCCCTGCCTTCTAGTTCCATGTTTCCATATTCTCCTTTTGTTCTTTACTCTTCTCACTTATGATTTCCTAGTCAGTGTTCAAGCTCTATGCGTACCATGGTCATGTTTGGACTCAAGTTTCTGGTCTGTAGTCCTGTTTCATGTGTTCCTTATTTAATTACAGACTCTAGTATTCTACTTAACCACCTGCTTGTTAAGAGGAAGTGTGTTCACCTTTTGGCTGCAAAGTATTTGATTTGGTCTTTGTGAATTTAGTGCCCATTTTCTGTTTGGTGATTTTGTTTGGACATTGCTTAGATGTTTAATTTTGTACCTACATTCCTGTTTTAAGATGAATGCCTGAGTTTTGTGTTTCAGTGTTCCCTGTTATAAGCCCGAGGTCAATTTTTGTTGTAGTCTACATTAGGTTTTTGCCATGTTTTTGTTAGTCTGCCTCAGCACATTCCACAGTGTTTTCACCTGTTTGTTTAAGTTTATGAAAAAGCCAAGTTCTTCACCCATTCCTTGACTCTGTCTAGCATAATGACTGGGACAATGATTTTTCTTGACACTTTCACATCATTATTAAATCCCAAATGTTAGACAGCACAGTTGTTGAGAAATTTCATAATCAGAATTCAGTTTCCAGAGGATTAAAATGTCTGTTTATACAGGACAATGAGGGCAATGTTTGAAAATCCCTAAGGCTTAGATAAAAATCGTTTTTATACACAACATATGTGTATGCAAGGGTTTTGGTTTCTCGGATTTCCTTGTTTTCACTTTTGATAAAATGATGTAGTTAACCAGACACAAGCTAACAGGTGGAAATGGCTGTATAGCTCCTTGTACTGTATGTTTAGTTTTGCAGTATGTCATGTTTTGAGTGTTGGCCTAGAAAGTAGGAAGTGACAAGTTTATCGGCTGTTCAGTTGAGCTTCAGTGTTGGCCATACAGCCTACAGAAAAAAAAAAAACAAAAAACAGTGTGACTTGTGATTTTTATCTGCAAATTACAGCTTATGTGAAAAATTTATAGTGACTTAAAATACTCCATTTTGTGGAGGATATGGGTTGAATAACAAAGAAGTTAGAAAACTTAGTCACAGAATCAAACCAAACCAATGACAGGTTTTTCTGTAGTACCTCCCATGTTAATGTTTTTACAATTGCTCTTTATGTTTTCAGAGTTACCTCATTTACAGTGGGCTGTGGTTGTTTAATAACTGGTCTTTTTAAAACAATTAAATACCTAAGAGTTGATGGAACAATTTACACTGGACTTAGACATGCAAAATACATGTGAGTATATACACAACACCTCACATGAAACCTCACAATAAGACAGCATTCCCAAGCTATAAAAGACCATTACTGATTATAGGGTTGCAGTCCACATAGTTTGGTAAATCCTGGGGGAAAGCTACTCTGTAACATTAACCACCTGACATTTATACAGTTCTGTACCAGTATTTCCATCACTGCTGATAAAATGAAAAATACTATGGCAAACTAACAATTGGTTTCTGTGTTCAGATTTATCCAAAACCATTGTCCCAGAAAACGAGGATTCGTTTGTCTTAATGGGAAGCTCTCATACTGCAACCCAGAGCAACAGTGGAGTGAACCAAACACTGTGGTTCCTGGCACCTTTACGTCTCTCATTATCAGACATGTGACAGCTGGCCTGCTATCATCACCCCTTACACGGTCGATTTTTCGCAGCCTGCTGGACGGTGGAAACGGAAAGTGTGAGGAGTATTTCAGAAAATAAAAAACTTAAATGGGAAAATCCGTCTTTTTCTTGCACCCACCCCAATTGCCCTATGTTGTCTCAGTGACATTTCTCCAAAGTGGAACATCTGTGTGAGGTATATGCACTGGAAAACAAATTCAGCCCACAGATGGTAATATTTTAACTTAGACCTGATTCTAATCTTGTCACCGTTTGCCTCTGGGTATCTCAGTTGAAGCATTACCACTGGAAGCTGACATGGGATCATAAAGACTTCCCTTTGAAACCAAAAAAAGGGTTTGGAACAGCTGTGGACTCTTCTGTATAAGTATTTCAGAGCTGGCCACAATGAAGGAGTCAGCAGTGGTTGAAGATAACCATCAACCATGTGAAATCACTTCAGGCTAGTGGAATAAAATGATAATATTATGACTCCAATCCGGAAACAGATTAATACGATCATATCACAGTAGTAGTCATTAGAACTGACACAGTTATGGGTGCAATGTCAAGTGGACCATAAAGGACTACATAAAGAACATTCACTACATACTGCACAATTTTATTTGCCATGAATTTATCTTGCCCTTGTAGGAAACATCCATCAGACGTGAAATACCAGACCAAATACAATGTACTGTTGCCTTTTTTCTCTAAGCATATGTGATACTGATCAGTGCAACAAATGAAAGTAGCAGCAATAGGACTGAACTGTGTAGACTGAACTATTAAGTACTGTATGGGACAAAAAGCAAAATGGCTATACATCTGATTTGGGTGAAATAACATTACTTACAGAGGCATCAGTCATATTTATGAATAAGCTACTGACATTCCTATTTTATTTTTATGCTGGTCAGAAAAGCAGTTTACATAGTTAAAGGGGAAAAGAATTAAATCTGTGATTTAAAGTGTGTCTTTATGAGCCTATCATAGTCTGTAGATGTTTTATAAAATATATGCTGAAACTGGACATGTTTTCAAGTAGTTGCATGGCTAAAATCTAAGAAACATCAGTTAACATAAGTTAATGATCATCAGTTATGAATTTTTATATAAAAAAATCTTTTATACTGATGTGCTCATGTTGCCGTTTTGTCTGTAAACCTAGAGGAGCTTTAACATTAGTAGGAAGTGGCATGTCGAGATGAAAACATTCCTGCCAGAAACCATTTCAGATTGTTAACCCAGTGAGACTGCGCCTAGAAGCGCACAGCCTGGTGAGGACTGCTTGCAGGAGTGGCTGAAATGAATCATCCGGGTTTATGTGCTTCTTTGTTGAACACTTGGCACTGGCTAAGTGCAGACCAAACATCTGACTGGGAGGTGCTAGGACTGACATTTATCCATAACCAAAGAGTAAGAGCTACAGTAAACAGATTACAGTATTAATTGATATGATGATGTTTCTCGCAACGGTGAGGACGTATTACTATTTAAATACCCTCACAGCGGCTGTGCACAGGCTGTAAAAGTGTATGCAAAAGTGATGCCTTTGTGAGAAACCTCAACATGTTTGCATCATTATCATGTTGGACTGCAAAGTAGCTAGTCAGTAATCCATTTACATTAAGCAGTCCATCAAGTTTACAACTGTAAGACAACCAATAGTAAAGAATTGTATGTATAGGGCTATGGACCTGTACCTTAGATATTTCCAGTACAGGCCTTTTGAACTTTTTATCTATCGAAACAACAATATTCTTAACAGTAGTTACAATAAAATGATTGTACTAAAACCTGTTTGCCAAAGTAACTGCTTTCTGCCTACTGTAGCTTCACCGCAGAGTGTCTTCCCAGCCAGGCAATGTGCTTTGATGTAAAACTTGGATGGTATTGTCCAAACCTCTAAGCCTTAACCGGGATGTGTGCCAGGGTAGGACTTGAATACATGGAATCAGAATCAGAATCAGAATCAGAATCAGAATCAGAATCAGAATCAGAATCAGAATCAGAATCAGAATCAGCTTTATTGGCCAGATGTGTTGGACAGACAAGGAATTTGACTTTGGTACAGTGGCTATCAGTGTGTATGTACCATGTTCTTCTGTAAACAACAAGTAGACAAGTAAACAAGACAGAGAGAGAAAAAAAGAATGTGCAAACAAGAAAAAGGAATGTGCATTAGGAAAAAATAAAAATAAAGTACTTATAAATATAGAAATATGTATACACACAGGACTTTCACTATAGCAGTCTGGCCAGTCAGTGCTTGTAACCAAAAGGCTGTGATCCAAACATGCACTCAATGAGGTCAGCTCACTGCAAATTACACCAAACTTTCAACATCAACAAATTAAAATGCCTAAAATGTCATCCAGCACTAAAGAACCTGAAGAAATTGAAGAAAAACCTCCATGTGTTGCTCAGACTGTACTTCAAATGGTCTATTTTTGTAATTGCAGAGTTATTGAGTGCTATATATCACATTAATCCAGCATGCTCTGGCTTGCACTCAACCTCTCCAGAAGAAGTGCTCACAACACACACTACCAATAAAGCCTGAAGCACCACTTGCTTGAGGAATCAGGACAATCAGTTTAGTTATTTATCAGCAATGTTGGGGGAGGTGCTGCAACTCATCACTAATGTCCTGTGACAGCTAAGGCAAGGCAGCCAATCTGCACTGATTTTAACTTCACCTACAGCCAGGTGGGTGTCACTGATTATTAAATTTCTCCACAGTCTCCAGACTCAACCTCACTGATACCAAATGAGGCAAACTGGCTTTGAGTAGTATTAAGAAAACATCACACAATTGCTTTAATTCTTTGGAGTCTATGAACAGAGCAGCTGTTTTTCCTTCTTCCTTCTTCATCTCCCAATAGCCTCTGTATGTCAGAACTGTGGATTAACTGGGTCCATCATAATAATGGTTTGGTTCTCTAAGTAGAGGAACTTATAAAAAAGAATTTCATCAACTAGCTGCACCCGGTTTGATACAGTGATCTAATATAGCAATAAAATAATACAAGCCGCCAAGCCCAAGCTGCACTAACAGGCATTTATTTTGACAAGAACGGTATTCATCTCACTGTACCATGTGACAAACATTTGTAGAGTGTAAAGTAAGTCTGCCTCTTTTTATGTACAAGGGAGAAGCAACAACCATATGACTGTACCTGTACATGGTAATGGGGTAACTTGACAGGGGTATATTTATTAACAAATTCCTTACCAGATGTTTCCTGTAGGACCATAACTCATTTACATTTGTCCATGAAAAACATTCATACAGGACTACATCATAATTCAAGGAGTGAAATTTACAAGTGTTAAAGGTATTTTCTGTGCAGAGGCTTTAAATGAGTGGATTGGGTGTTAATGAGGTTCATGTTACTCACAGATAATTGACCCCGGGACCAGGCCAAGACTTTTTTCCAAGTGCAGAGACGCAGACTAGTTTGAGTTCCATGGAAATGTTTGACATGGATGGATTCAGCACTCACTTGTGCTTCCTAAGCTAGTGTTGATATTTGTTGGTTTCTTACCTGCTACTGTATATAGTTTACCTGAATGCACCTGAAAGACCAAGACACTTTTGATGATACAATCTATGACCTGAATATGACAGGCTTGGGAGACTTTGTCAAAAGGATCAAATCAGAGAAAGCCTACATAATAGCTTGATACACAGAAATGTTTCTTTTAGGAGTCTAACAGTCTAACCATAATAAATCTGAAAAAAACACTTGAACACTGAAAGATGAGGAACATAAACAGCTGTGATTTTTAAGTAAATAAATACAACAGACAACATACAACACATACAACTTTACTCTAGCATACCCAGTCCCAGATGCTAAACATGTTTTCCAGTTAGTGGCTAAAAAATTCTGATAACCTCAGCCAAAAATAAAATTCCAAGAATCAAATCAAAGCAACGCAGAAAGGAGAGAAAAAGCAAACTCACATGCTGATCGGGAGTGGGAGTAAATGCATGCTCATAACCTCTCTCTCTCCCTCTTCCTCTCTCTGTTTGAAACAAATAAACAGGAACTTTAAACTGAAACTAACTCATCAGATCTGCATATCGCTGCTTTGTAGATTATGGGCAAAAGAGTCCTTTAGCTTTAAGAGAAGACCCGGTCAGAGCTGTAAAGGTGGCCCTCACACGCAGTCTGTCCAGCTGGAAGTTCATCAGAGGTGACTTTAATCTATGAGGTTTTGCTGAGCGGAAAGAGGGACCAGCTGGAATCTTCTATTCCTGATATTTTATAGGACATGGTCTGCAGCCATGTAAACATACAATAGCTGTGTGTGTGCAGCACGTAATTTATTTGTCTGGAAAAATACACATCAACAAACTTGAGAACCACAAAACTAATAACTTAGAATTTATATTTAGAGTGCACACACATGCTAATGATTTGACCAAGGAACATTATTATGAAGTTGATGCAGGATCATCTCTTACTGCTAAAACCAATACACAGTTTAAGGCCATGGAACACAAAAATCTGGTCTTAGCAGCAATGAAAATGCAACATGATTTGCTGTCTGTTTATTTCTGTATCCTCTTCAACTTTGGTATGATGGAGCACCTCTATTCAAGGATTCAATAAATGTGGAGAAGATCAGTCTGACTAAGTGAGCTTCATGTTAATTTTCATGACTGTAGCATAAGGGTTTTTTTATTATCAGTTTATTTAAATCATCTAATCAAAAATACACACAGTAGCAATGCAAATTTAGAAGTGTCTTTTGTCAAGTTATGGCTCAAACTAATTTAAAAAAAGCAATGAAACAAAGTTAGCACTTTCACTAAGCAGCAAACAGCATTGAAAAGTTTTCAGTTTAATAAGTGAAAGTACTGCTTGACAACTAATCTTGGAGGGTCAAGGAGGCACAGACAAGAAAAATGCACCTGTTCTAAATCAGTGACTGATGAAGGAAAGACTTTGGAACAGGTCACCTGTAGCATGCACTTACCTCCTTGAAGAGAAGGCTGAATCAGTGCTAAGAGGAAGAGTCCACAGAAGAGCAACAGAATGTTTCTGTTAGCCATCTTGCTCCAAAATGCACCACCCCTCTCTCTATCAGCTGGTTTTATTCTCGTCTAATTACCACTAATCTGAAGTCTTAAAGAGAAAGGAAAAAGGTGAAAAAAGGAAAAGATATGAGACTCGACGTAATTAGGAAGGGGCAAAGACTGGTTCAATGGATCACATTGCTTTTTTTCCTCCTCTGTCTGTGTTGCTGTTTTTATTCTGGTCTCTACTGCCAACAGTAAAACGCTGCCGCCAGCACGGAAAGAGAGAGAGAAAGAGACCCACTGACAAGGAAAGACAGCCAGAGACCCCCCAGCCCACCCGCTAACCTCCTCATCCAGAAGGAATTATCAGCCAAGCATCTGCATGCAGAGCATACTTATGTGTAAGAGTCAAGAGAGAAACTGAGCAAGAGCAATGCACAGCTCAGATATTACCTGTTCTCTATGGCTCGAACTTTCAGCTGGATGATTTTCAACACAAGCAGTAACATTAGTTTTTGCTGTTTCTCTTAAGCAAATGATTCAGAAAACGTTGAGGTAGAGAGAAAAGAACACAGCAGCTATCAGCGTGTGTCCACAAAATATCAGAAGAAGACATTACAAAGTCACTGACTGCATGAATACACTAGAAACTGCAGGGCGCTGTGCCTTGCAACTAGTGTGGAAGCCAGTTACAGTGTAAATAAATGTGGTTTTGTTGCCTACACTGAACCACAGAGGGGAGTCTGAATGCAAACCTTGGTTTATACAGGTACAGTCAGGCATTTTGTACAACTGCCATTCACCCTAACCACCTCTTTATGACTCCAGTCTAATTCATAAATGTGCAGCTTCATTCATTCTTTCAAAAAAAAACCTTTCCTCTGAACCCAATACAGCCAATGAAATGTTATTTTGAGCCAGGAAATTATGCGTAGGCTGGTAAAAAATCAAGATTGGTGAGATTGGCAAGATTATGTCTTAGGACTCCTCTTTAGTTACCTAATATAAAATCAATAAATCAACTTAAAGCAACTTTGTAAACTCCTGACTAACTGTTTCACAGACTGTGTTAATAAAGGACATGGAGTGCCGTCACTAATAGGACACATCCTCTCCAGACACCTGTTTGCAGATTAATTTTGGCTCAACATGCCAAAACATTACTTAGGAAACACCTCACTGCAGGCAAGGTTGTTGCTTTCTGTTCGGTCCTGGGTTTCATTTTTGAAATTTCAAAGTTGAACAGAGGTACTTTATGTTGGCAAGAACCGCAGCCAAAGTCATTAATCTCTCAGACACAAACCTAACAGACTGTGCTGCTGCACCCATGATAATGGGTTTTGCTTTCCAAGACACACAGTATCCTTTATTATAGTAGTGATGTTCATCATTAGTGTTCATAGTCCCTCATGTTGATTTCTTACACATCCTAAAAAAAAAATCAGCTCTTCGAGGTTTGTTCAGGCTGAATGCAAAGCATAGTTACACTTTAATTATGAAGTATATTCACAGAGCTATGGATAAGCTTAAAATTTTCGCTTCAGAAGACTGTGAAGGCCTCAGTCTAGGCCTTCAGCATGTGAGGGCCTAAACCACCACCAGCAATGGACTTGGTTGGGTAGTTTCTTAGTTTTCTTTGTTCATGTGTGTAGTTTAAGTTATAGGTGAAGGTTAGGTATTGTTTGATATTGGACATACACAACTGATCAATGAGAATGCACATTTGATTAATTTTGTATTGCTAATATGTGTAAAACTTCTCTTGAGTTGCCGTGTTTCCTGGTCCATGGATGGGGGTGGTTCAGCCAAAAGATTGGACTGAGGCGGCAGCATGTTTAAATACCTCCCACTAGGCCTGGACTGCACCAAGTGCCCAATACAAGGAAGGGGGGAGTTTGGGAGAAATTTATTGTTTATTTGTTGGTAGTTTATGTTAAAGCTTTATTTGTCAGGTTACATTTATTTCTTCACCTTTAAAGGAAATATTTAGTTGTGAGCAGACTGTTTAGTGTTTATTAGTTGATTATTTTGATAGTGTCTTTGGTCTACCCCTTGTGTGTGTTGTTGGTTTGGCCAGCCAATATATATATTCCCCTAACTGTGTCACTTGTTAGATCAGTTGGTTTTTGTTGCAGTATCAGACAGTCAGTCTGCTGTATTTGGAGTTTCCTTATCTTTTGTTGACCTCTTTTAGGCCCAATTTATCTGATATTAATGTGGTTTGTACTTTTCTCTTATTTTTTGGGTTAATAAAAAGCCCATTTCTTTGAACTAGTGATGGGCAGAT
>NW_018127925.1:1456959-1470941 GCF_001952655.1 Monopterus albus
GCTGGGCCTCGGGGCCAGGCAGTCTCTAGCAGGGTGCCCTGGCTCCCAGCAGCGGAAACAACGGCTGCCCCGGGGCGGCACTGGGCTTGGGCAGCGGGCAGGGCTCACCACATGATCCTCCGTCAGCTCCTCGGCATCCTGCTGGGCAGCTAGTCGAACCAGGGGGTGGTGGGGCGTACATCGGGTGGGGCTGACTGCAGACTACAACACCTCCTCGGCCCGCTCTGCCTCCCTCAAAGCCTCAAGGGATGACGGTGTGGCGAGCCGTACGTGCTGTCGTAGTCTCTCTGGTGCAAGGCCCCGCAGATGGGCCTGCAAGCTCAGTTCTCTGATGACACAAGGTGTGAACGTCGAGTGTCCTCGTCTGGCATACAGCTGCACATCAGCCGCAAAGACTCCCAGGCTCTCCCCATCCCTGCGGTGTCGACCAGCCATTTGCTCTCTCTTCTGCTCAGTGGAGACCCGCCTCCCGAATCGACGCTCCGATGCTGCTGTGACTGCTGCGAGCTCTAGCTGCTCTATGTCTTTCTCCATGGTGCCGTCCAACGGTCGTTTTCATCCCACTTCTGACACCAAATGTAATGACCCCCGGCGTGGAGGAGAGAGACTACCTATACTTGAGCAGCTAAACTAGCTAGCAGGGCACTAGCACCTATGCTGTTCAATTCGTGCCTACTCCAGGTCCCATACACCGCACGACTCTGGGTAGCACTTAGCAACTATTCCAGGCCCCATACACCGCACGACTCTGGATAGCGCTTGGGCGTGTCCTTCACAATAACCACCATGCCACTCTGTCTTTCTGGTCATTTATTTAGAACACAGAACCGGACTCACACATCACATTCCCAACAGGGTCAGTTTTACACATACAGCTTAGACTTACGGTTCAGAAACACAGCACCCAACCAGCTAGCAAAACATTGTTAACACATATGAGTACAAGTCATCAAGATAAACACAACAGTGTAACACACATTAGAACACATTAAAACACTTGTACAACTGTTCCCCGAACTAGTCGCTGAACTCCCATGATGCCCCCCATGCATCATGTCGCTGCCACCAGACCCCTCCCCAATAGCCGACGTAGGTCGTCACAATATTTAGCTATGCTGCAGTCAACATACACATATGTAACTCATGGTTTCTATTGTGCTTGGAGAGTACCTACCCTGAAGTAGGAGCTATTGGAACTATCTGTGTTCTCAATTTCTTTGGTGTAGACACATACTGTATATATACCTCCTTTGGTCTGTAAGCACCTATTGTGGCCTACAAGACAGATTGGCATCCTAATTTATTATTCTCTATCTTGTTAATCTCATAAAGTTCTTGTAGTCAGATGCCCATAGGTAAAGCTGCATTATGTTAAGATATATCACACACTGTAAATCCAATGAGCTGCCAGATGTGCTTAATAACTTAGTGGACCAGGTTTATTTATAGGCTCAATTCACTGAATTGTTTAAACAGTTTAATTTTGTTTTGCTTTTCTCAGGGCACACCTGAGATCCCACTGTACTAGTCTGCCCGACAATGGAATTCAGCAATGGTAACGTACGTATAACTGCAGATGATATTCCTGTATCATACATACTGGAATGATGATTTCAGCAAAGCATGAAACATCTGTTCTTCTCAGTGAACTCAGTGAATAAAAACTCACATAGAATTGATCCAAAAAAATCTATTACAGTCAATAACAAGAAAACATATGAACTGCCTTAGGGTCACTTGATTGCCATAAATTATTAGCTACAATCCAAACATCGGGAGGACACTGACCTAATGCTGAATCCTGCCTGCATGGTACTATTCTTTCAATGTGTGATTTAAGACCAAAGGCCTCCAGCTGACTAGTCTGGTTGGGAAGCAAAAGTGTATTCTGGATGTGAGCAGTGTTTTTCTCCATTTATTTGCAAGTCTAAATGTCTATCTTAGCTCACGTCTGGTAGTCCTCCTTTGGGCTGAGTTGAATGTTGTTTTTGCCAAAAAGGCTGATGAGAGGTCATACAGCACTTACTGTTATTAATCACATCAGAAACAATGGATTCTTTATAACAATTATATTGCTGGTTTGGCATGCTGTACTTTTTTTTTTCCAAATGAAAAATTCATTTGAAATTTGTAGTTTGTTGAATGGTTAATACTAGCGTATGTTCCGTTACCTAGTATGACTAATCAAAAATAATAAAAATGTATTATTAGTGTCAGCTTTGTTTGATCTAATTACTTTATACAGCAAGAGACTAACTGTACCTTTTTAAAAAGTAAGATAAGTGGTACTTCATGACAGCGCTTGTGACTGTGTCTAGCATCTTGGCCTACAGACCATTTCAGCAGACGAGTAAGTGTTCGGTTAGGGGCAACAAGCACCTATAAAATCGAACTTCGTCTCTCATTCAGGTCACTGGCAAATCATATAATTATAAGCCTGGCGACACTGAGCTCAAGAGAATGATTTACTTCGTACACATAAACCTTTATGAAAGTCTGGACCTTCTCTGTGTCTTAGTCATATTAGACTGCCCAAGATGTCGCAACACGCAGCCTTTTCACATTGGAACAAGTTCACTTGGAGACAACCAAGGATTACAAAAGGCCCTTGTTGTAATAGCTCTGCATCTGCAGGCACAGTTGGCAGAGCATCACAATTTAATCCACTTAAACCTTCCAAGTACTTCTGGCTTTGGTAGAAGGGAAATGAAGTATGTACAGACAGTTTTCTAGGTCACCGCCAGAAACCATATCAACTCGCTGAGGTAGACGTATATAAAATTCCAATGCAGTGGAGGCTTTGTTTACTAACAGACATACTAATTAATTCTCTGCTCATTTATGGCTAAAGTTTCTTAGCAACCAATTTAAAACCAGCCATGCAACCCAAGTCTAAAAGTACAGCAGGATGTGCTTCAAAATGAAGCACATGAGGTATTTCCTGTTAACGCAATTACAAGTGAAACTGATATATGTTTTGGTGAAGTAAACCAGTGTTTGAAATGAGTCAAAGAGACAGTTTAATGTTGGGTCACCACAACAAATCTATTTACATACATGATTTAGCTGTAATTTACCTTATAATTATGGTGGTGGTGACTGTACCAAGTATTGAGTATATAAGAAACAGAGGGTGACAGACAATTTTTGTAGCCAAAGTAAAGTATATTTACCTTGTTTTTATGTTGGAACAAGAGGAAAATTATTACTGTGACTTGAAGACTCTTCTGCATTAAGAAGGTCATTTCAATAGGTTTACACCATCCAATTTTATTCAGTTTTATGTAAATTTTATAGCGTATGGCTCCAACCTGCTCACTCGCCCTTTACAGCTCGCTGAGCAGAAATATGTTACCTTTATTGGTGGCATCCATGGGGAACTGATCTGGCAGCCTGTTATGATCAAGTAAGAGTCAAACAACCAGTCTGCTGATACAGATGGTGCTGTTTTCTTGTGTATTTCTTTTGGCATGAAACGAAATCACTGGGAAATCACTGTTTAACGCTCTACACATGGACTACTATTGGTACAATGAACCTTTGTTCACTGGGTAAGTGTTTATATTTTGCTGTGGGGTGCTGCAATAGATCAGCTCTGGATCTGGATCACTATCATGCAATGATCACAGAGTAACGCTGGGGAACTGTGTTGGGTGGTTCCAGCATAGTATGCACTGTGACATGCTGAGGATTACCGGATCCTCAGCTGACAGTGTTCAGAATTCAGGCCCATTTACACTGCAATTGTTTCAAGCTATCAAAGAACATGCAAAAACATTATCCACCATGGTCACACATGGCCACAGATGAAGGCATACTTTCAGCCGACGTATAATGTCTTCAACTCTGTGTAGTCAGACACCGCAGAGTAAAAACTATCGCAGGCTGTTAGAAGAGGAGTGCCTCGGGGCAGTACAAACATCATCCTTTTAATGGCCTGTAGTGTCACCAACACACACTGAATAGCAGACTGGCCTAGCTCCAAAATGTGATACACACATCCAGACCAGAGTCCAGATGTGGTTTCTCTGCACTTAACGTTGCTCTGTACATGAAGCAGGTTTCAGTGAACATCAGGCACCCAGGGAAAACTTGAGGCGTTCTGGTAGGGGCCAGACCAGGCAGCAGGGTGACTCATGTTTGGCATTACAATTTTAAAGACTTGAACTTTAAGAGAGCTTTGCATGCACTCAAGTAAAACATCCAAGTCTCAAATATGTATCCATTTGCCTTCAACTTTGCAGTGATCATTTCAGTATGTGGCTTTCAATTGCCAGGCTAAGACTGATTACATGTACAGTAGTGTAAAATAAGGCACAGATTAGGAATGTAGGCTTTCCTTGTAATGCCCATTATTACTCAGATAATTTTACTGTATATGTGTAGGCCTTCCACATAAATTGGTTTATCATCTTAAAATTAGGATTAAAAAGAAACTATTCATCCCACCATCTATTAAGCATGACTAAAAGAGTAAGACAGTTGTTTCCATTGTTAATTGTTTGTGAGGAAGACTACTATAAAAGCATGTGTGTGGTCTTTATTGGTTCATGTGCAAAGATTTGTCTATGCACAGCACTGAGTGTTACGCACAACTGAAACTGCACTGAGGCTTTAGAACTTGAGGCAATAAGACATCAAGCAAGTTTATGGTGGTAAATTCATCTAATAGGAAGGAGCTATAACATGTGTAATGGGAAAGTTGGTGTCAAATGTTTGGTCAGAAACTCCAATAGTGTCAAAAGTACTGTAGCTATAACAAATTAAAGCAGCATTTACTAATGACAGATGACCATTATAAGCTATTACAGGCTTTTTTTTTGTAACCGGTTTTGGTGAACAAAGAAATCCAAAATGCATTTGAAAAATAAAATCACTAAACCATTGTTATTACTGTATAAAATACAATTTCTGAATTTGAACAACTGTTTCCACTGCATCAGTCGGTTACAAAAAAAAATCAAGTTACATGCAACCTCCACAAGTGTTCACTTTTGCCTCTGTCTAAAAAAAGCAGTACTTGCAGGCCTAGGCAGGGACGATTTACAGTGTAAAGTGATGCTTAGATATTTGTAGAATGTTGAATTTTTGGCTTATCAGGGAGTTTCTCAGGCTTCTTGAGGGCTCAGGGCAGGAAAGTCCAACAATGTGCCACTAAATAGTGAGAAAGAGTGCGGGCAGCAGAATTCATGGCCAATATAAAATAGTGATGAAACAACTTTTCATCATATCAGATGGCGTCCAGCAGCAGACACGGTTGGGGATACCGTAACCATTAAGTGAGATGATAATATGTTGTTGCGGCTGCAACTAAGACATGGGAAAACCAGTTAAATGAGGCCAAAATTATCAGCATTCCCATGCATTTCACCAACTTCTCATCACTTAAAATACCAAACCTGAAATCATCAAGGAACAACAGAAGTGAAATTTCCTGCTTCTGCAGATCAAGCTTACATATATATACACTACAGTACAAAATACCGCCAAGTAAAATTCTGTTGCGGTTAGTTTAACCCCATTTCTCAGGGCTCATTTAAGTGTAGTGACACTTGTTTCCGACAGGCACACTAACACACTTCCTTGACATTGTTATAACTTCCTTATGTCCCCCATAACGGAAGTGTTGGGGCCAGTTCAGTGACCAACAGAAGGGAGTTTACCACATTTGTTAAGTACTAAGCACTTTAATTTACTTGGTGCATAAACACGAATCAGTGGTATTTTCAAAAAATGTCCATGGAGAAAAAACTGACCCAATCTATAGATAAGAGGTTCTCACACCAAGTCAAAATGGCTCACACCCTGAAGAGAGAGAATTTCCAAAATACGGTTGTTCAGACAAACAGAAAGAACCACAACATCCAGTTGGGAACTCGCTGAGGCTCCAATCTCTTTCGATTTCCTGCTGTCTCTCACTCTCTGCCCACAGCTGAAACAGTCTACAGAATTTAAAGGATTATAAAAACACACATGCCTACATATACTGTATGCTTCTCTCTGTACTATATACAGTGCCTTGCGAAAGTATTCGGCCCCCTTGAACTTTGCGACCTTTTGCCACATTTCAGGCTTCAAACATAAAGATATAAAACTGTAATTTTTTGTGAAGAATCAACAACAAGTGGGACACAATCATGAAGTGGAACGAAATTTATTGGATATGTCAAACTTTTTTAACAAATAAAAAAACTGAAAAATTGGGCGTGCAAAATTATTCAACCCCCTTAAGTTAATACGTTGTAGCGCCACCTTTTGCTGCGATTACAGCTGTAAGTCACTTGGGGTATGTCTCTATCAGTTTTGCACATCGAGAGACTGAAATTTTTGCCCATGCCTCCTTGCAAAACAGCTCGAGCTCAGTGAGGTTGGATGGAGAGCGTTTGTGAACAGCAGTTGTCAGTTCTTTCCACAGATTCTCGATTGGATTCAGGTCTGGACTTTGACTTGGCCATTCTAACACCTGGATATGTTTAGTTGTGAACCATTCCATTGTAGATTTTGCTTTATGTTTTGGATCATTGTCTTGTTGGAAGACAAATCTCCGTCCCAGTCTCAGGTCTTTTGCAGACTCCATCAGGTTTCCTTCCAGAATGGTCCTGTATTTGGCTCCATCCATCTTCCCATCAATTTTAACCATCTTCCCGGTCCCTGCTGAAGAAAAGCAGGCCCAAAACATGATGCTGCCACCACCATGTTTGACAATGGGGATGGTGTGTTCAGGGTGATGAGCTGTGTTGCTTTTACGCCAAACATAACGTTTTGCATTGTTGCCAAAAAGTTCGATTTTGGTTTCATCTGACCAGAGCACCTTCTTCCACATGTTTGGTGTGTCTCCCAGGTGGCTTGTGGCAAACTTTAAACGACACTTTTTATGGATATCTTTAAGAAATGGCTTTCTTCTTGCCACTCTTCCATAAAGGCCAGATTTGTGCAGTATACGACTGATTGTTGTCCTATGGACAGAGTCTCCCACCTCAGCTGTAGATCTCTGCAGTTCATCCAGAGTGATCATGGGCCTCTTGGCTGCATCTCTGATCAGTCTTCTCCTTGTATGAGCTGAAAGTTTAGAGGGACGGCCAGGTCTTGGTAGATTTGCAGTGGTCTGATACTCCTTCCATTTCAATATTATCGCTTGCACAGTGCTCCTTGGGATGTTTAAAGCTTGGGAAATCTTTTTGTATCCAAATCCGGCTTTAAACTTCTCCACAACAGTATCTCGGACCTGCCTGGTGTGTTCCTTGTTCTTCATGATGCTCTCTGCGCTTTAAACAGACCTCTGAGACTATCACAGTGCAGGTGCATTTATACGGAGACTTGATTACACACAGGTGGATTCTATTTATCATCATTAGTCATTTAGGTCAACATTGGATCATTCAGAGATCCTCACTGAACTTCTGGAGAGAGTTTGCTGCACTGAAAGTAAAGGGGCTGAATAATTTTGCACGCCCAATTACACAACAACTGACCCAGAAATACTGTTGCTGTGCCATTTGGATATGCATGCCAAGTACAGTAGTTTCAGTTACAACTATAACAAACAGTAAGGTCTCTGGAGACTGGTCTGACAAAAGTTCCCAAGGAACAGTCATTAACATAGCTTATAATTAACAGATGCTCTATTTAACCCTTGGAGGGGATAGGCTGAAATGGGAGGAAAGCTGCTAAAAGCTACAGAAAACTGCATATTGCAGTCCTCACTCTCAGCGGGATCCTCAATTCCTTTCAAAGTGAGAGTAATTTGGTTTAATAATATTTATAATATACAAGGACAGATTCATGGCACTTTATTTATGAAGAAAGCTGCAGGATTTTGAAGTGACCTCACTATGCATTGTAATGTTTTGCTATAAATGATTATCACAGTAAACAAAACACCACAATCTAAGCAAAAATAATTCACCTTAATAGCATTTAATGAGAGATATTGAATCATGATAGACATATTCCAGTATCAGCACAGTAAATCATGGCCATCAACGTTGTGTAAGCATTACACACATGACTGTTTTGAAAATGGTAAAAACATCAACTAAAATACTGCCTCCTTTTATGGTATACGAAATAATGAAAAAAGCAAAGACCTGCCATTAATTTCAAATAAATTTGTGTTGTCTGTATTTCAACACGAGTCTACTTCTTTGTATAATGTAAGGAATTCCACAACTTTTTACTTTTTAGTGGTAACAAATTCAACAGACATGGATAGATTTTGCTCGGATGGAATTCACCTATACGTATTTTACACCCTTTAAATTGATTTGATTTATTGATTTGAAAATAGGAATTACAAGCTTATATACTGTACATTGCTCCAACTTTACTACAGGCAAATGTTACTGTTCTCTCCACTATGCAAAAAGCACTAGACACCAACCTTTAGGATCAGATTATCTAACTGCACATTCATCCTGAAAACATTTCCTACATCCTGCATCACTTATATACAACACCCTTGGTCAAAAAAAGCTACTCAGGTTTCTAGAACTGGAAATTTTTAGAAACCCATGCTGCTGCCAAATTAGGTGTTTTTGAGGATGTTACACTAACACCTGGTAAACAGTAAGTCAGGAAACAATTACACACTGACATGAAAATAAACAGATCAGACGGCAGCTAGTTGTGCATTTGGAAAACACACTTGCCAACACTGAAACGCAATGGCATAAGAGCATGTCTTTGTACTTTGTCTTGGCTCGAAAACATCCATCCTGCAAAACAACATAAATACAAGCTCCATTTAATTGGGGCTCTTTTAAGCTGTCAGAAAGCTCCATGACACGAGAACTAATCGCTGCAATAAATAGTGCTTTCAAATAATTATGTAGTTGATATTATGTCTGCTGTGCATGTTTTGTGCCAGAAACTGAACTCCACATTCACGAGATGAGGAGTGAGTAATGAATTGATGACTGAACTTGAGTGACAGAACTTGACTAGTGCCACAGAGTACATTTACAGCCCATTACATAATGTAAGTGTGAAAACATTTAGATTAAAATCAATCCCTTACAATCTCCACCTTGGTTAAACCTGGGTACAGAATAAAAACTGCAACATTAGAAGGCTGGAGACAGGTTTTGGCATACTGTGATAATGTGGAAGCATGTAAGGAAGGTTAGAAGTTAGTACTCCTCACATAATTAAAAGTAACAATATTTCAATGGATTTTATATTCAGTTACATTTTACACTTATTTGGAGTGTGTTCAGCACTTGTATTGGTGATATAACAACGGAAAACATGAAAAAGGTAACAGCTGGAGAAAAGATGTAACAGTTAGAAGCATACAAATAGGACAGGAGGAAATTTAATGTAGTGGGGGAAGTACAGTGCTGGACAAAATATTGGAAACAGAAACAACAGATGACTTGATAAACAAAGGACTACTGCTTTCCAATTAAATAGCAGCATTCACAGCATATAAGTCAAAAAAGACCAACGCTTTGAAAGCAAGGAACATCTTGAATCAATAACGTGGTCATTTTCCAGGTCATTTTATTTATCTAAAATGGGAAAATTACAAAACTGTCAGGTGTTGGTGCTGTAAGATGCCAGTACAGGACCCTTCGGATGTTTTTAGTTGAACAAAAAGCTACTGTCTGTGAAACACAAAGTAGGTCAGCGGGTATTCACTTAAGAGATTAAAAACTGGTTACAGAAAGTAACAAAACAAAAAGACCTTCCCCAAACTTTCCCCCTGCCACTATTAAGGATTTCTGACTTTACAGAACTGTCCATCTAGCATCGGCCATAAAAGCACATAGGGCCGCTCTGTACACAGTGTATGCTCTGTTGAAAAGTCATCACATTCCCAGTGCAGCTGCTACAAACTGCATGCCAGGTCAGATGTTTACCTAGAGTGAGATCATATCAAATCCAATCCCAGCCCTCCTAATGCCACAGTGTATCACTTCTAGCAAAGGTAGTTAACGAACAAAAGTACTTAATGCAGATTTTGATACAGAGATCAAACATCAGTGATGATTCTACAAGCCCAAACTGACCACCCTGCAAGTTCCTGGCAGTCCTGACTGTCTTTGTATTCTAAAGTTACAAATTTATGCAACTGCTCTACAAAAGTGAACCATTACAGTGATACTGTATCGTTTGAGAGAGAAGTCTGTGTACTTTTTAGCTGTACAGGCATATACACTAGCAGCAATACCTAGTTCTCTGAGGTCAACTGCTGTTCTAGCTTTGGTGCAGCTGGAAAAAAATATGCACACACGAACATTTTAAATGGAAATAAGACTGAGTGAGTCTTGACACAAAGGTATTGTTTAATTCAGGAATGTTTTCATGCATATAAGATTATCAAGCCTATCTGATTAAAAAAACAGTAATACTGAAAAGTAATGTTGAGAGTACACATTCCTAGGCCTGATCCCGTCTCTACCGTGTCCTCCCTTTCATTTCATACCCTGCCTCTTGCCTGTTCCACTTCTACTACCTGCTTCGCCCTGTTCCGCCCACTCTCACCTTCTTCCTGTCACCTAGCCAGCACAATGTATAAGCCAGAGAACAACATTTATTCCCTGCCAGAGTCTGTGAGGTGCTTCCTCTGTAGCGGTGGTGTTGTTTGCTCAGTTACCTAACCCTCTGTGTTTCCTAGTGTGCTGTGTTTTCTCTTGCTTTTGGACTCTGTTGGGATTTTACACCCTGCCTGCCTCTGGACTCTGTTTTTGCTTTACCCATTGGATTTTTTGCTCTGCCTGGAATGTTTGCTGGTTTATGGCCTTGTTTTTAGACTCACCCTGCCTCAGGTTTTCCTTGCTTAATTTTCTCAGCCTGGACTGTAAAGTAAACCCTGTCTTCCCCTGTAATAAATTGCTAAACCTTACCTGCCTGCCTGAAGTGTATACTGCATTTGGATCTTACGCTCCCTGATTAGCTGTTTCTATTCTGAAATGTGACATACACAACAAACAAAAAAAGTGTAAAAACCTATGGTTTCAGCCAGTTATAGAAAAAACTCAGTTAAGGAAAAAACTAAGAAGCATGTCAGTAACAATAATTTGGAGCAAGACTAACATGGTATATAGGGGTATTTTTTAGAGTTAAAATCTTTTACATCCAACCATACATTATCTATATCACTCATTTCTGAATAGGGTTGCAGAGGGGCTAGAGCCAATCCCAGCTGACATTGAGTGAAAGGCGGGTAACACTCTGGACAGGTTGCCAGTCCATCACAAGGCTGACATGTAGACAAACAACCACACACATTCACTCCTATGGGCAATTTAGAGTCACCAATCAACCTAAGCTGCAGGTCTTTGGACTGTGGGAGGACGCTGGAGTACCCGGAGAGAACCCACACAGGCACAGGGAGAACATGAAAACTCCACCCAGGAAGGCCGCAAGTCAGCCAGGGCTTGAACCCAGAACCTTCTTGCTGTGAGGCAACAGCACTAGTGACCATGCTGTTGTGCCGCCCAAATCTTCTACAATTATAACTAATAATACAGTGTTTTTTTAATCCAAAAAGTTAAATAAGAAATTGTAAAGATTCAATAAAGTATTTTTCTATACTGTGTGCAATTCATAGGGGGAGACTAGGTGATCATTACTGCAGATCACTTTAATCCACTTTTGTGATATGTACTCTAATGGATTATTTATTCTTTGCAGATCCACATCTCCACTATGATCTAGTGACATCATTTTTATCATCTTCCAAGGCCCACTAAGGTCCATGGGGAATCTGTGCAGATGTCCATGTGGAGGCCAAAAACGTGTGTCCACACGGACTGTCCGCACAACAAAAAGTCTCAATGTGCAATACTGCTTGGAAAATGCTGGTGCAGACAGAAGGCAGACCCTCGATCTGAGATATGTACACGTGTCCCTCGTCCGTGTTTACATACACCTGAGTATGTGCAAAGCATGATTTGGCCTTAAAACTAATCTAAGTAACAAGAGGCTAACAAACAACAAAATATGCCTATAAACTGTGGTATAATTTTGAAAATGAACAAAACAGAGCTGCAGTGATTCAGTAAAAGACACTAAAAACCACTATCAGTCACATCCCTTTTATATATTTAACCAACCTGAACATAAACTACATGTCATAGACTGTGGCATTCTTTTTATGCTATCACTTTACTGATGACTCTTCCAGATCACAACATTGCTCTCTGCAGGGCAGTCCCTTGTAATGCCTCAAACAGCCACCAGAAAGCACTCAACAAAACAGCTAGAGAGCAGGCCTAAAGCAGCAGGGATTTTCAAAATAATGATTACCCTTTTTGCTACACCTTTACCCTAATGCCATATTAAAGGAAATATTTTGATTTGTTTAAGTCTGACCTAATACATTACTCCCCTGCCTTAATGGTGCTGGTAACTATTTATAAAATGGAGGACAAACAGGAAAATAAATCTTTGGTATAGAAATTCTGAGTCCAAACTAGTTTAATATTTATGGATGCCGCCACCTAAAAAATCATACTCTGCTGTTTAATATTCTCCAAAGCCAAAGCAAATGAGTCATTTTATACAAATTACCAATACTACTTTCTATTCCGAGTTAAAATATTTAGTTAGAAATTTATGGAAGTCAGGAAAAAGCTTATGTTTGATAATCTGCAATAATCCTCAAAGGTGCCACAAATGTCATTCCAGCCTTCCAGTCCTGTAACAATTCCAATTCGCAAAGCTTAGTATTGTAAAATATGTAGTCTAAAACTCATTCTGCAGCCACATTATTTATTATGACCTCGTTCCCAAATGTACCCAGGAGATGCTGTGCATAATTTACACCATGCTCAAGAAGAAGAGTGTGCTAGAGTGCTCTGTGTTTGAATTAGTATGAACTCCAAACACATCCGAGTTCTATGGCAAAGGTTCCAATAAAACATTTATTTGATAGATTATCTGGTGCTTTCCACTTTGTAGAAAAATAACACTAGGGCTTTTTTAGCCGTGGCATACAGTTTCTTTAACAATGTATTTATTTCACTTTCCCTCCAGTCTCTTATTTAATAATGAAAGCATATAATGCTACACAGTGTACATTTTTGGAACAACTGTACCTGTACAGTATGTAAAATACATATTTGTATGCAAGGGTAACATTCAAAACCTTTTTTGGCCATAGATACTGCACTTACCCTATAATTACAATGACTATGTCCGTAAAAAAAAATCATCATCAGATCATCTATATGCAGTAAAATCTGTCCTATATCATGTTATATTTGTATTTGTGGGTGTGAAGGCCTAAACCACCACCAGCAATGGACTTGGTTGAGTAATCTTTTGTTTTCTTTATTTAGGTGTGTAGTTTTATAATCTAGCCAGAGGGGTTGCAAGCCAGTGACTTCTGCGCCAGTCCCAAGCCCGGATAAATAGAAAGGGTGCGTCAGGAAGGGCATCCGGCACAAAAACATGCCAAATTTAAACATGCAAATCATCGGTGCGAATTTCATACCAGATTGGTTGAGGCCCGGGTTAACAACGACCGCCACCAGTGCTGTTGACCTACATGGTGCAGGCGGAAATTGGACTACTGTTGGTCGAAGAAGGAGAGGAGGTAGAAGGATTCGTAGACCGAGAGAGAAGAGGAAAGGCAGGAGTATAGGTCTGAGAATAGGGACTCTTAACACTGGCACAATGACAGGAAAAGGTAGAGAGCTGGTGGGCATGGTGGAGAGAAGGAAGGTAGATATACTGTGTGTGCAGGAGACCAGGTGGAAGGGTAGCAAAGCGTGTAGCATTGGAGGTGTGGACAGGAAGAGAAATGGGGTAGGAGTGATCCTGAAGGAGGAGCTCGTGAGGAATGTTTTAGAGGTGAAAAGAGTGTCAGACAGGGTGATCAGTTTGAAGTTGGAAATTGAAGGGGTAATGTTGAATGTAGTCAGTGGTTATGCTCCACAAGTAGGGTGTGAGTTAGAAGAGAAGGAGAGATTCTGGAGTGAGTTAGATGAGGTGATGGAGAGTATTCCCAGAGGGGAGAGAGTGGTGATTGGGGC
>NW_018127925.1:1475372-1483429 GCF_001952655.1 Monopterus albus
ATGAACGAGAGGGAGGGAAGTGGAACAGTGAGGTTACAGGGGGCTGAGGTCAAGAAGGTGCAGGAGTTTAAGTATTTGGGGTCAACAGTCCAGTGTGATGGGGAGTGTAGGAAAGAGGGGAAGAGGCGAGTGCAGGCGGGTTGGAGTGGGTGGAGAAAGGTGTCAGGAGTGTTGTGTGACAGAAGAGTGTCAGCAAGAATCCAAGGAAAGGTGTACAAGACAGTAGTGAGACCAGCTATGCTGTATGGGTTAGAGACTGTAGCAGTGAGGAAAAGACAAGAGGCAGAGATGGAGGTAGCAGAGATGAGGATGTTGAGGTTCTCTTTAGGAGTGACCAGGATGGACAGGATTAGGAATGAGCACATCAGAGGGACAGCTGAGGTTGGCTGTTTTGGGGACAAGGTCAGAGAGGCCAGATTGAGATGGTTTGGACATGTGCAGAGGAGGGATAGTGGTTATATTGGTAGAAGAATGTTGGAGATGGAGCTGCCAGGCGAGAGATGTATGGATGTGCTAAAAGAGGACATGAAGTTAACTGGTGTGAGGATGCCAAGGATAGAGTTAGGTGGAAACAGATGATTCGCTGTGGCGACCCCTAACAGGAACAGCCGAAAGAAGAAGAAAAAGGTGTGTAGTTTTTTGTTGTAGGTGAAGGTTAGGTATTGTTTGACATTGGATGCACAAAATTGATCAATGAGAATGCACATTTGATTAATTTTGTATTGCTAATATGTGTAAAACTTCTCCTGAGTTACCACGTTTCCTGGTCCATGGATGGGGTGGCTCAGCCGAAAGACTGGACTGAGGAAGCAGCGGGTTTAAATACCTCCCACTAGGCCTGGACTGCACCAAGTGCCCAATACAAGGAAGGGGGGAGTTTGGGAGAAATTTATTATTTATTTGTTGGCGGTTTATGTTAAAACTTTATTTCTCAAGTTTTGTTAATTTCTTCACATTTAAAGGAAATATTTAGTTGTGAGCAGACTGTCTGTTTAGGGTTTATTAGTTGCTTATTTTGATAGTGTCTTTGGTCTACCCCTTGTGTGTGTTGTTGGTTTGGCCAGCCAATATACGTATATGTTCCTCCATGTGTGTCACTTGTTAGGTCAGTTGGTTTTTGTTGTGGTATCAGACAGTTCAGTTTTCTGTATTTTGAGTTTCTTTATCTTTTGTCGACCTCTTTTAGGGCCCAGTTTATCTGATATTAATGTGGTTTGTACTTTTCCTTATTTATTAATAAAAAGTCCATTGTTTTTTAACTTTAACTTTAACTTCTCAAACTTTCTGTCTGATTTAGTGCTTAGTACAGATAAAATAATCATAGTAGGCGACTTTAATATTCATGTAGATGCCGACAATGACAGCCTCAACAATGCATTCTGTTCATTATTAGACTCAGTTGGCTTTTCTCAAACTGTAAATAAACCCACTCACTGTTTTAATCACACTCTTGATCTTGTTCTGACATATGGCATTGAAACTGAACACTTAATAGTGTTTCCTCAAAACCCTCTTCTGTCTGACCATTTTCTAATAACTTTTGAATTTACATTAATGGATTATATTCTATGTGGGAAACAATTCCACTACACTAGATGTCTATCTGACAATGCTGTTACCAAGTTTAAAGAAATAATTCCATCTTTATCTATTTCAGTGCCGTTTACCAACACAGTGGAAGAAGGCTACCTTAACCTTACTCCCACACAAGTCGATAATCTTGCTGATTGTACTGCAGCCTCCCTGTGTAATACACTTGATACTGTTGCCCCTCTGAAAAGGAAGGCAGTGAAACAGAGGAGGTTAGCCCCATGGTACAGCTCGCAACTCCGTTCCCTAAAGCAGGCATCATGAAAACTGGAAAGGAGGTGGCGCTCCACTAAGTCAGAAGAGTATTTCATAGCCTGGAAAGATAGTTTAATAACATATAAGAAAGCCCTTCGTAGTGCCAGAACCGCATTTTATTCATCACTGATTGAGGAAAATAAGAACAACCCCAGGTTTCTTTTCAGCACTGTAGCCAGGCTGACAAAGAGCCACAGTGCTGTTGAGCTTAACATTCCCTTAGATCTCAGCAGCAATGACTTCATGAGCTTCTTTACAAATAAAATCACAACTATTAGAGAAAATATTGGTCGGACCATTCCCACAGATTTCGCAGATGTGCCATCTATTACAATGGCTTTAGAAACATCTGTAAGACCTCATTTATACTTGGACTACTTCTCCCCTATAGATCTCTCTGAGTTGACCTCAACAATTGCTTCATCTAAATCATCAACATGTCTCCTGGACCCCATCCCGACCAGGCTGCTCAAAGACGTCTTTCCCCTAATCAACACATCCATACTAGATCTGATTAACCTCTCTCTATTAACAGGTTATGTTCCACAGGCTTTTAAACTTGCAGTAATTAAACCTCTACTCAAAAAGCCTACTCTTGACCCAGGTGTCCTAGCTAATTATAGACCAATATCCAATCGCCCATTTATTTCCAAAATCCTTGAAAAAGCTGTAGCAAAGCAGTTATGTGACCACTTGCACAAGAATGATTTGTTTGAGGATTTTCAGTCAGGATTTAGAGTCCATCATAGTACAGAAACCGCATTGGTGAAAGTCACCAATGAAATGTCCACACAAGAAAGGTGTTCCATCAGGGGTTGGTTCGCACAAGTATATAAAGACAAACACACACGCACACACCACATGTCAGGAATCGGCGCGTTATGCTGCCAAAAATGTTGAGGGTGAACTCAATTAAAAGGCCAGACAAGGAAATGTAAAACAAAACCGTCTCTTTAATAAGAGAACTAACGCTAAACAAAACCATACAAGACACGGTGAAACACAAAAATCACAGGTCACTTTAGGTTGCCTTTCCAACATAACTAATAATTTTGTAATACTACTAGCAGTGTCACATTCAAAGTGTGTAGAGATGTCTGTGTGATACAGAACATGAAGATACATATAAGGTAAAGGAGAAAGAAAAGATAAGAAATAAAGCTGGTAAGGCAGGTCAAGTCCTAAAATAAGAAACAGGTATCACAGGACAGTAACTACATAGATCAGGAGCCCAAGGCCATGTTCAGTTTCCTTTTCATTTAAATATTTTAGATGTAATGTCAACTCCACTTTCTTATCAGAGTAGAAACAGCTATAAAGAGCAGGTGTTTTGAATGAGAGGTGGCTTGTTTATAGCTTATACTTCCGCATTCTAGCTCTCCTTCTTTCCTTCGCCAACTGCTGGTAGGGGGAGTTATTTCTGTCACATAGGCGCAGAATGTCAAAACGTACATGATAGTTGGCTGTTGGCTGTAGTTTGTCCGGTGTGTTCAAGTGTCAACATTCCCAGACCCTCAAAAAGGAGCCTGTTCATTAATGACTGGCAGGCCTCTGGTTCACCAGACCCCCAGACAGCTGCCAGTTAAGACAAGTACACTCCTTTACTCTTTTTAAGGCTGTGAAAGTACTACAGTCATGACTTAATAAGGAAAACTGGCTTAAAACTGAAAAACCTTATTGCAGTTTCATAACAGAAATGGTGTCATGACATGAGATGGAACTGAACTCATGTTATGAGACATGAAAGCCACTGTCACACCAGTCAATCACAGCTCTTACTTCACTGGCTTATTTGTATGATTCACTGTTACTTTAATTGTGGCGAGTACTGTTCTCTCACCTTTCATGCTCGTCACATTTTCCATTGATTTCACAAACTGTCAGGAAACCAGGCACTTTTTTTATTTTTACCACAGAAGCAAGTTTGTTGAATGAAACCCAAGTAATGGTCCCTCATAATGAAAATGGTAATGGAACTATGTAATGTAATTACTAATGTAATTTTCTAATGAATTTATTTTTCAGGCACAAAATGCAGGCTATACTTACTGGCGCTTCTGTTTTGACAGACAATACTTCTGTTCACTGCTAAAGAAAAGGCTTAAGAGCGAACATTTCCTCATGAAACAGATGCACTATTCAACAGTAGAGGCCTTTTTCTGACAGTCCCTTTGGCACATTGTTGCATTCGTCCCACATTCTTACAGCTACATGCTGGCCTGTTCATTTCTGGATGTGGTTCTTGGCATGCAAGTATTAATGCTTAATGGGGCAAAACCACCGTGTCCATGATATGTCTACTGAACATGCTCAGGAAGAGTCTGGCATTATTGTTTGGTGAGCTAATTAAGCACTGCCAGCTTGGTTTGATTGTAGCCACTAGAGGAACAGGAACACCCACCCCATACTCTGTTAGACTAGTTTTGCTGTTGTCGCTGTCTTCCAAATACTATAAAAAGTATTTGTTTTCTGAGCACTACTGTAAAGTGCTGTAAGAGGAGGCACATCTTGCTTAACACTTAACTGTTAAGTGTATTTTGGTGGCAGTGTAGCCAAGTGATTAAAAACATTAACCAACAAACAATGTGCTTATGATTTAAAAAACAAAATGAAACATAAGCTGGCAACAGGAACGACCTGTCAATCAACAATCAGTATTTGGATGAAAGTTGCACCTCCAGAGACAAAAAGACATTGGACCACTGCTACATGTTAATAGCGTTCTGTCCTCCGTGCAGCCCTTGGTCTGATCACTGCATGGCCCATCTCATTCCAACCTACAGGCAGAAACTTAAAACTGCGAAGCCTGTGGTCAAAACAGTGAAGAGATGGACTGAGCAGGCAAAGTCAGAGCTACAGGCCTGCTTTGACTACAGAGATTGGAGTCTATTTGAGGCTGCGTCTACAGACCTGAATGAACTCACTGGCACTGTGACATCATACATCAGCTTTTGTGTGTGTGCCCACCCCTTTTGCACATAAAACAGCAACAAGTCCTGGTTCACAGTTGAATTCAAGCAGCTTCGACGTGCCAAAGAGGAGGCCGACAGGATCCTGTACAGACAGGCCAGGAACACATTGACAAGGGAGATCAGAGTAACAAAGAGGAGCTACTCTGAAAAGCTGAAAAACCAGTTGTCAGCCAACAACCCCTCATCTGTGTGGTAAAACCTGAAAAACATCACTAGCTACAGGATAGATACCCCTCCCCCCTCACTCACCTCACCCAGCAGCTGTTCCCCCATAATTACCTCCCTTCCCTCCAGCCCCCACCTTTGAAAATATATGAAAAGGATGTGTCTGGCATTTTTAAAAAACAAATGACCAGAAAGGCACCAGGCCCAGATGGTGTGACCCCCTCCTGCCTGAAAGTTTGTCCTCATTAGCTGTGTCTTCATACAAATCTTCGACAGATCACTGGAGCTGTGTGAAGTCCCCTCCTGCTTCAAATGCTTCACCATCATCCCGGTCCCCAAGAAACCCTCCATCAGCAGAGTGAATGAATGCAGACCTGTTGCCCTGACATCTGTAGTAATGAAGTCCTTTGAGACATTGGTTTTGGCCCATCTGAAGGACATCATAGACACCCTGCAATTTGCCTACCAGGCAAACAGGTCAGTGAATGATGCAGTCAACATGGCACTGCATTACATCCTGGAACACCTCAAATCCCCAGGGACCTATGCACGGGGCCCTCTTTGATGACTTCAGCTCAGTGTTCAACACCATCATCCTGGACATCTTCCACTTCAAACTGACCCAGCTCACTGTGCCTGCCCCCACCTGTCACTGGATCACCAGCTTTCTGACAAACAGGAAGTAGCAGGTGAGGCTGAGGAAAACCACATCTAGCACCTGGACTATCAGCACAGGTGCCCCCCAGGTATGTGTGCTCTCCTCACTGCTGTTCTCCCTCTACACCAACCTCTGCACCCCAGGGGACTCCTCTGTTAGATTTCTAAAGTTCACAGATGACACAGCAGTAATCAGTCTCAGATGAGACAGATGGGAGGTTGAACAGCTGGTCCTGTGGTGTGGTTACAACAACCTGGAGCTGAACAGTGGAGATGACAGTGGACTTTAGGAAGAGCCACCTATCTCCCACGACCTGAGGTGGGTGCCCAACATCAGCACCATCATCAAGAAGGCACAGCAGAGGATATACTTCCTGCACCAGCTCAGGACGTTTGACCTGCCTCAGGAGCTGCTGATACAGTTCTACAGAGGAATCATCGAGTCTGTTCTCAGCTCTTCCATCACTGTCTGGTTTGGTTCAGCAACCAAACAGGACAGGAACAGACTCCAGTGGACAGTCAGGACTGCAGAAAGAATCATCAGTGCCAGCCTGCCCTCCATGGAGGACCTGTACTGTCAGGTCCGCTCTGCGCAACCTGCCGCTCTTTCTTTTCCGCTCTCTTGCTTTTCTCTCTTTTTGGGGGGGGGATCCGCGTCTCAGCTGTGCCGCCTTGGTAATTAGTGACTCGTGGTTTGGATCGCACAGCTGAGACGCGTTAGTTCATTACTTCTTTCCTTATTTAAACCTAGGGCAGACGCTCCGTCATCGCCGGAGCATTATGAAGAGTCAACTATACTAATGACATGAGTTTTTGTTATACGTACATTTACTTTCACGCTGACAGTTCCTGTGCGATTGATTGTTCTCGTACCATGGGTTTTGCCACAAGGTATGTGAGTTATGCAACGCTGACAGATCCTGTGCGTTGCCAATATACATACGTAGTGTTCTTTTTGTTTGTGGCTGGCGGCTGGGTCTGACGCGCGTCTGCTGATCTTCCCAGCCGTGGGTACCTGACAGCTAGTGCTACACCTGCCATACCTGGAGTTCTTTGTTTTCTGCTACTCCTCTGCTGTCCTTTCTGTCTTCTTCTCTTCTCGTCCTGGTCTCCTCAACCATCTCCACCTTGCCCCTGGTTCAGTATTATTCATTGACTCTCTTATGTTGTTACTTTGTGTTCTTTTTCCAGTAAACCACCATTTTTCCACTTGTACCTGGGTCAGCACACTTGACTCCAACCCCAGTTCTCCCTCACCCTCCTGGTGAGGGGGACTCAACCATAACAGAACTAATCAAATAAAACGAGCTCAAAGAACGTGTATCACGTTACTACTGTTGTGTCATCCGCGTTCGAACGGTTTAAACTCCTCCCCTCTGGACGATGCTACAGGTCACTGTATGCCAAAGCAACCAGACACAAGGACAGTTTCTTCTCCCAGGCTGTCACACTGATGAACAGCTAACCCATGATTGTATGACAGAACAACAACCCTCAGTGCAATACCTGTAACTATACCTTTGTATATATCTAACTGGAAAAACCTCATCTAAACTGTGTGCGTGTATAAAAAAATTCCCCACTTGTCCCACTTCGAGGTGATCTTTCCTTCCTTCTCTCAAGCTTGGGTCATCTACCAGAGGCCTGGGAGCTTGAGGGTCCTGCGCAGTATCTTAGCTGATCCTAGGACTGCACTCTTCTGGACAGAGATCTCAGATGTTGTTCCTGGGATCTGTTACCATGGGGACCACTAATGCCTTCACCTTCCACATCTTTTCTAGCTCTTCTTTCAGCCTCAGGAGGTTTCATCTACTTCTTTGCTTCAAAGATTTGGTTTTAATTTCACAAAATATAACCGTGACCCTAATGGCATAAACTGAAAGTTTTGCAGCTTTACAGTGAGATTTTTAATACTTCAGCACAACAGGTGCCTTTATTCAGTCGTCTGCTCTTATAACATTTTGTATTATTGTGCTGCTACTAACCAACAAATTATAACATAAAATGATTCATCATACTTCCTCCTGATGTTTGGGTGGCACAGTTAAACATTCACCTTGCAATTATGATTTGTTTTTCTAATTTGTACCCTTTTGAAAAGCTTTGCGGGAGTTTGGGACATCGTGGATCCCCTGCTAGACCCCCTGCAGTTTGCCTACTGGGCAAACAGGTCAGTGTCAGGTTTGCCCGGCTGCGCCTGCCTTCTCACTCCCCTCACTCTGTTTTTGCTCCCTTACCTTGATTACGTTATTCGAGACACCTGCTTCATATCCCCTGATTACCACCCGCTGCACCTGCTTAGTTCTCCCTCTTTATTCCCTGCTCTACGTTCCCTACCCTGCCAGTTCTTTCTAGCGTTATCAGGCCTGTTTGTTTCCCGTTCTCTGTTACTGTATAGTATCGTCGCGTTTTGTCGCC